>NC_053028.1:454429691-454591725 GCF_003073215.2 Triticum urartu
AGAAGACATAATTACTTAGTTAGTATGCTTGAGGTATTATTATTTCTATGTCAATATTAAACTTTTGTCTTGAATCTTTTGGATCTGAATATTCATACCACAATTAAGAAGAATTACATTGAAATTATGCCAAGTAGCATTCCACATCAAAAATTCTGTTTTTATCATTTACCTACTCGAGGACGAGTAGGAATTAAGCTTGGGGATGCTTGATACGTCTCCAACGTATCTATAATTTTTGATTGCTCCATGCTATATTATCTCCTGTTTTAGACATTATTGGGCTTTATTATCCACTTTTATATTATTTTTGGGACTAACCTATTAACTGGAGGCCCAGCCCAGAATTGCTGTTTTTTGCCTATTTTAGGGTTTCGAAGAAAAGGAATATCAAACGGAGTCCAAACGGAATGAAACCTTCGGGAACATGATTTTTGGAACGAACAAGATCTAGGAGACTTGGACCCTACGTCAAGCAACCAATAGGGAGGCCACGAGGTAGGGGGCGCGCCTACCCCACAGGAGCGCCCTCCACCCTCGTGGCCCCCCTGTTGCTCCACCGATGTACTCCTTCCTCCTATATATACCTACATGCCCCCAAACGATCAGATACAGAGCAAAAACCCTAATTCCATCACCGTAACTTTCTGTATCCACGAGATCCCATCTTGGGGCCTGTTCCAGAGCTCTGCCAGAGGGGGAATCGATCATGGAGGGCTTCTACATCAACACCATAGCCTCTCCGATGAAGTGTGAGTAGTTTACCTCAGACCTTCGGGTCCATAGTTATTAGCTAGATGGCTTCTTCTCTCTTTTTGGATCTCAATACAAAGTTCTCCCCCTCTCTTGTGGAGATCTATTCGATGTAATCTTCTTTTGCGGTGTGTTTGTTGAGACTGATGAATTGTGGGTTTATGATCAAGTTTATCTATGAACAATATTTGAAACTTATCTGAATTCTTTTATGTATGATTGGTTATCTTTGCAAGTCTCTTCGAATTATCAGTTTGGTTTGGCCTACTAGATTGACCTTTCTTGCAATGGGAGAAGTGCTTAGCTTTGGGTTCAATCTTGCGGTGTCCTTTTCCAGTGACAGTAGGGGCAGCAAGGCACGTATTGTATTGTTGCCATCGTGGATAAAAAGATGGTTTTTTTTATCATATTGCATGAATTTATCCCTGTACATCATGTCATGTTGTTTAAAGCGTTACTCTGTTCTCTCGAACTTAATACTCTAGATGCATGCTGGATAGCGGTCGATGTGTGGAGTAATAGTAGTAGATGCAGGCAGGAGTCAGTCTACTTGTCTTGGACGTGATGCGTATATACATGATCATACCTAGATATTCTCATAACTATGCTCAATTTTGTCAATTGATCAACAGTAATTTGTTCACCCACCGTAAAATACTTATGCTCTTGAGAGAAGCCAGTAGTGAAACCTATGGGCCCCGGGTCTATCTTCATCATATTAATCTTCCAATACTTAGTTATTTTCATTGCTTTTATTTTACTTTGCATCTTTATCATAAAAATATCAAAAATATTATCTTATCATATCTATCAGATCTCACTCTCGTAAGTGACCGTGTAGGGATTGACAACCCCTTATCGCGTTGGTTGCGAGGATTTATTTGTTTGTGCAGGTGCGAGGGACTAGCGCGTAGCCTCTTACTGGATTGATACCTTGGTTCTCAAAAACTGAGGGAAATACTTACGCTACTTTGCTGCATCACCCTTTCCTCTTCAAGGGAAAACCAACACAGTGCTCAAGAGGTAGCAGAATGCTTTCTAGAATATTCTTCAACGTATTCTTCTCTATTGTGGCATGAATGTTCAGATTCGAAAGATTCAAGATAAAAGTTTATTGTTGACATAAAAATAGTAATACTCCAAGTATGGTAATCAAGCAATTATGTCTTATCAAAATACCATAGCCAAAGAAAACTTATCCCTACAAAGTCATATAGTTTGGACATGCTTCATTTTCGTCACACAAAATGCTTTCATCATGCACAACCCCGATGACAAGCCAAGCAATTGTTTCATACTTAGCCTTTTCAAACTCTTTCAACTTTTACGCAATATATGAGCGCGATCCATGGACATAACACTATGGGTGGAATAGAATATGATGATTGAGGTTGTGTTAGAAGACAAAAAGGGAGAAAGTCTCACATTGACGCGGCTAATCCATGGGCTATGGAGATGCCCACCGATTGATGTCAATGCAAGGAGTAGGGATTGCCATGCAACAGATGCACTAGAGCTATAAATATATGAAAGCTCATCAAAGAAACTAAGTGGGTGTGCATCCAACTCGCTTGCTCACGAAGACCTAGGGCATTTGAGGAAGCCCATCATTGGAATATACAAGCCAAGTTCTATAATGAAAAATTCCCACTAGTATATGAAAGTGACAAAATAAGAGACTCTCTATCATGAAGATCATGGTGCTACTTTAAAGCACAAGTGTGGAAAAAGGATAGTAACATTGTCCCTTCTCTCTTTTTATCTCATATTTTTTTATTTGGGCCTTTTTTGGCCTCTTTTCTTTCTTTTTTTCTTTTTTTCGTCCGAAGTCTCATCCCGACTTATGGGGGAATCATAGTCTCCATCATCCTTTCCTCACATGGGACAATGCTCTAATGATGCTCATCACACTTTTATTTTCTTACAACTCAAGAATTACAACTCGATACTTAGAAAAAATATGACTCTATGTGAATGCCTCCGGCGGTGTACCGGGATTGCAATGAATCAAGAGTGACATGTATGAAAAAATTATGAACGGTGGCTTTGCCACAAATACGATGTCAACTACATGATCATGCAAAGCAAAGCAATATGAAAAAATTATGAAGGGTGGCTTTTTGGTGTCCTTGGATTTTACTTTGGGGTGACTTGGGAATCCCCAAGCTTAGGCTCTTGTCACTCCTTGTTCCATAATCCATCAAATCCTTACCCAAAACTTGACAACTTCACAACACAAAACTTAAAAGAAAATCTCCGTGAGCTCCGTTAGTAAAAGAAAACAAACCACCACTTCTAGGTACTGTAATGAAATCATACCTGATTTATATTGGTGTTAATCCTACTGTATTCCAACTTTTATATGGTTCATAAACTCTATTACTAGCCATAGATTCATCAAAATAAGCAAACAACACACGAAAAACAGAATCTGTCAAAAACAGAACAGTCTGTAGTAATATGTAGGTTTCAACCACTTCTGGAACCCCAAAAATTATAAAATAAATTGCTGGACGTGAGTAATTTATATATGAATCATCTGCAAAAATAATTAACTAAATAGCACTCTCCAATAAAAAATGGCAGCAATTCTTGTGAGTGCTAAAGTTTCTGTTTTTTACAGCAAGATCAAAAGGACTTTCCCCAAGTCTTCCCAACGGTTCTACTTGGCACAAACACTAATTAAACACAAAAACACAACCAAAACAGAGTCTAAATAAATTATTTATTGAATAAAAGAAAGGAAAAATATTAGGTTGTCTCCCAACAAGCGCTTTTCTTTTAAAGCCTTTTAGCTAGGCATAAGATTTCAACGATGCTCACATGAAAGACAAGAATTGAAGCACAAAGAGAGCATCATAAAACATATAACAAACACATCTAAGTCTAACATACTTCCTATGCATAGGCATCTTATAGGCAAACAAATTATCAAGGCAAGCAAAAACTAGCATATGCAAGGAAGCGGAAAGAAACAATAGCAATCTCAACATAACAAGAGGTAATTTAGTAACATGAAAATTTCTACAACCATATTTTCCTCTCTCATAATAATTACATGTATGATCATAAGAAAATTCAACAATATAGCTATCACAAAACATATTCTTAACAAGATCCACATGTATGCAAAGTTGACACTCTTCCAAAATAGTGGGATAACATTAACTAAAGTCATGACCTCTCCAAACCCACTTTTATCAAAAACTTCATAAGATTGAACATTCTCCAAATATGTGGGATCTAAAGTTGACACTCTTCCAAACCCACTTTCAATATTATTGCAAACATTATAATCAATATCATATTCATCATGTGGCTTAAATAAGTTTTCAAGGTCATAAGAAGAATCACCCCAATCATGATCATTGCAACAAGTAGTAGACATAGCAAAACTAGCATCCCCAAGCTTACGGTTTTGCATATTATAAGCACAATTGACATTAATAGAATTTATACTATCATCATTGCAATCATGCTTTCTACTCAAAGATCCATTGTGAATCACTCCATAAAGTACTTCATCACAATTTTTAGATTCACGAATTTCAAGCAAAACTTCATAAAGATAATCTAGTGCACAAAACTCACTAGCAATTGGTTCATCATAATTGGATCTCTTAAAAAGATTAGCAAGCGGATGAGGATCCATACATCTTAGGTTCTCTGTTTAGCAATAAATAAACAACTATTCCAACCAAACGACAAAATGAGCCAAGTAAGACATTAAAGCAGACGGAAAAAGGGCGAACGAAAAAGAGGGCAAATAAAACGGCAAGGGTGAAGTGGGGGAGAGGAAAATGAGAGGCAAATTGCAAATAATGTAATGCGAAGGGTAAAAGTTGTGATGGGTACTTGGTATGTCTTGACTTGGAGTAGATCTCCCCGGCAACGGCGCCAGAAATCCTTCTTGCTACCTCTTCAGCACTGCCTTGGTTTTCCCTTGAAGAGGAAAGGGTGGTGCAGTAAAGCAACGTAAGTATTTCCCTCAGTTTTTGAGAACCAAGGTATCAATCCAGTAGGAGACCACGCGCGAATCACCTCGTACCTGCACATACAAATAAGAACCTCGCAACCAACGCGATAAAGGGGTTGTCAGTCCCTTCACGGCCACTTGCAAGAGTGAGATCTGATAGAGATGATAATTATAAGATAAGTATTTTTGGTATTTTTCTGATATAGATTGAAAGTAAAGATTGCAAAATTAAAAAGACTGAAACTTGTATGATGGAAAATAGACCCGGGGGCCATAGGTTTCACTAGTGGCTTCTCTCAAGATAGCATAAGTATTACGGTGGGTGAACAAACTACTGTCG
The DNA here is from genome assembly GCF_003073215.2 of Triticum urartu. Lineage (NCBI taxonomy): Eukaryota > Viridiplantae > Streptophyta > Magnoliopsida > Poales > Poaceae > Triticum > Triticum urartu. The sequence goes on from NC_053028.1 coordinate 454,434,761, forward strand.
AGCAATTGATAGAAAATCGAATAATTATGAGAATATCTAGGTATGATCATGTATATAGGCATCACGTCCGTGACAAGTAGACCGACTCCTGCATGCATCTACTACTATTACTCCACACATCGACCGCTATCCAACATGCATCTAGAGTATTAAGTTCATAAGAACAGAGTAACACCTTAAGCAAGATGACATGATGTAGAGGGATGAACTCATGTAATATGATGTAAACCCCATCTTTTTATCCTCGATGGCAACAATACAATGCATATCATTTCCCTTTCTGTCACTGGGATCAAGCATCGCAAGATTGAACCCAAAGCTAAGCATTTCTCCCATTGCAAGAAAGATCAATCTAGTAGGCCAAACCAAACTGATAATTTAAAGAGACTTGCAAAGATAACCAATCATACATAAAAGAATTCAGAGGAGATTCAAATATTGTTCATAGATAATCTGGATCATAAACCCACAATTCATCAGATCTCGACAAACACACCGCAAAAGAAGATTATCGAATATATCTCCAAGAGGATCGAGGAGAACTTTGTAGTGAGATCCAAAGAGAGAGAACAAGCCATCTAGCTACTAGCTATGGACCCGAAGGTCTGAGGTAAACTACCCACACATCATCGGAGGGGCCATGGAGTTGATGTAGAGGCCCTCCGTGATCAATGCCCCCTCCAGTGGAGCTCCGGAAAAGGCCCCAAGATGGGATCTCTTGGGTACAGAAGGTTGCGGCGGTGGAAATTTGGTTTCGTGGTGCTCCTAGATGTTTGCGGGGTATGTGAACATATATAGGAGGAAGAAGTAGGTCGGTGGAGCAACGAGGGGCCCACGAGGGGGAGGGCATGCCCAGGGGGGTAGGCGCGCCCCCTGCCTCGTGGCCGTCTCGTTGATTGCTTGACGTCCACTCCAAGTCCTCTGCATCACGTTTTTTCCAAAAATCACGTTCCCGAAGGTTTCATTCCGTTTGGAGTCCATTTGATATTCCTTTTCTATGAAGCACTGAAATAGGCAAAAAACAGCAATTTGGGCTGGGCCTCCGGTTAATAGGTTAGTCCCAAAAATAATATAAAAGTGTAAAATAAATCCCATTAACATCCAAAACAGATAATATAATAGCATGGAACAATAAAAAATTATAGATACGTTGGAGACGTATAAGTAATTTACTTTCTATGCATGCTTAGTAGTAATACTAAAAAGAAAACCCAAAAATATTTCCTTGTTCTTATTTTGCTTGTTGGGAGCTTTCCCGTGTAAATAGTTGTCACGCCCAATATGCGACTCTATCCTAAAGGAATTCGAAGGTCCCACCAAGGATATAATCGCATATTGAGACGCTTTTGCAAGGTGGATATCATTACATCGTACCATTACATAATAGTTGGGGATACATACAAAAGGCATACAAATGCCACATGAACACATCAACATCATACATGAGAACAACATCCGACTACGGATGAAACACTGATACGTCTCCAACGTATCTATAATTTTTGATTGTTCCATGCTATTATATTATCTGTTTTGGATGTTAATGGGCTTTATTTTACACTTTTATATTATTTTTGGGACTAACCTACTAACCCAAGGCCCAGTGCAAATTGCTGTTTTTTGCCTATTTCAGTGTTTCGCGGAAAAGGAATATCAAACGGAATCCAAACAGAATGAAAACTTCGGGAGAGTTATTTTTGGAACAAATGTGATCCAGGGGACTTAGAGTAGAAGTCAAGAAATCAACGAAGAGGCCACGAGGCAGGGAGGCACGCCAACCCCCTGGATGGCCCCCACCCTCGTGGGCCCCTCGTAGCTCCACCGACGTACTTCTTCCTCCTATATATATCCATATACCCCGAAAACATCCAGGAGCACCACGAAACCCTATTTCCACCACCGCAACCTTATGTACCCATGAGATCCCATCTGGGGACCTTTTCCGGAGCTCCACCGGAGGGGGAATCGATCACGGAGTGTGAGTAGTTTACCATAGACCTTCGGGTTTGTAGTTATTAGCTAGATGGCTTCTTCTCTCTCTTTGATTCTCAATACAAAGTTCTCCTCGATCTTCTTGGAGATCTATTTGATGTAACTTTTTTTGCATCTGTTTGTCGAGATCCGATGAATTGTGGGTTTATGATCAAGTCTATCTATGAACAATATTTGATTCTCCTTTGAATTCTTTTATGTATGATTTGTTATCTTTGCAAGTCTCTTCGAATTATCAGTTTGGTTTGGCCTACTAGATTGATATTTCTTGCAATGGGAGAAGTGCTTAGCTTTGGGTTCAATCTTGCGGTGTCCTTTCCCAGTGACAGTAGGGGCAGCAAGGTACGTATTGTATTGTTTCCATCGAGGTTAAAAAGATGGGGTTTATATCATATTGCTTGAGTTTATCCCTCTACATCATGTCATCTTGCCTAATGCGTTACTCTGTTATTATGAACTTAATACTCTAGATGCATGCTAGATAGCGGTCGATGTGTGGAGTAATAGTAGTAGATGCAGAATCGTTTCGGTCTACCTATCGCGGACGTGATGCCTATATACATGATCATGCCTAGATATTCTCATAATTATTCAGTTTTCTATCAATTGCTCGACAGTAATTCATTCACCCACCATAAAACTTATGCTATCTTGAGAGAAGCCTCTAGTGAAACCCATGGCCCCCGGGTCTATCGTTTATCATACAAGTTTTCAATATATTTTACTTTGTAATATTTACTTTCAATCTATATCATAAAAATACCAAAAATATTTATTTATCTTATCATCTCTATCATATCTCACTCTCGTAAGTGACCGTGAAGGGATTGACAACCCCTTTATCACGTTGTTTGCGAAGTTCTTAATTCTTTGTGCAGGTACGAGGGACTTGCGTGTAGTCTCCTACTGGATTGATACCTTGGTTCTCAAAAACTGAGGGAAATACTTACGCTACTTTTCCTGCATCACCCTTTCCTCTTCAATGGAAAACCAACAAAGTGCTCAAGAGGTAGCAAGAAGGATTTTTTTGCGACGTTGCCGGGGAGGTTTACGCACAAGTCAAGACATACCAAGTACCCATCACAAACTCTTATCCTTCGCATTACATTATTTTCCATTTGCCTCTCGTTTACCTCTCCCCCACTTCACCCTTGCCATTTTATTCGCCCTCTTTTCCGTTCGCCCTTTTTCCGTTCGCCTCTTTTCGCTTGCTTCTTGTGTGCTTGTGTGTTGGATTGTTTGTCACGATGGCTCAAGATAATTCTAAATTGTGTGACTTTTTCAATACCAACAATAATGATTTTATTAGCACTCCGATTGCTCCTATTACCGATGTTGAATCTTGTGAGATTAATATTGCTTTGTTGAATCTTGTCATGAAAGATCTGTTTTCTGGCCTTCCTAGTGAAGATGCCGCTACCCATTTAAACGACTTTGTTGATTTGTGTGATATGCAAAAGAAGAAAGATGTGGATAATGATATTGTTAAATTGAAGCTATTCCCGTTTTCGCTTAGAGATCGTGCTAAAACTTGGTTTTCTTCTTTGCCTAAAAATAGCATTGATTCATGGAATAAGTGCAAAGATGCTTTTATCTCTAAGTATTTTCCTTCCGCTAAGATCATCTCTCTTAGAAACGATATTATGAATTTTAAGCAACTAAATCATGAGCATGTTGCATAATCTTGGGAGAGGATGAAATTGATGATTCACAATTGCCCTACTCATGGTTTGAATTTAAGGATGATCATACAAAAAAATTATGCTGGATTGAATTTTGCTTCTAGAAATCTGTTAGATTCGGCCGTGGGAGGCACTTTTATGGAAATCACTTTAGGAGAAGCTACCAAACTCCTAGATAATATTATGGTTAATTATTCTCAATGGCACACCGAAAGATCTACTAGTAAAAATGTTCATGCTATAGAAGAAATCAATGTTTTGAGTGGAAAGATGGATGAACTTATGAAATTGTTTGCTAATAAGGGTGTTTCTTCTGATCCTAATGATATGCCTTTGTCTACCTTGATTGAGAATAATAATGAATCTATGGATGTGAATTTTGTTGGTAGGAACAATTTTGGTAATAATGCGTATAGAGGTAATTTTAATCCTAGGCCGTTTCCTAGTAATTCCTATAATAATTATGGTAATTACTACAACAATTCTTATGGAAATTATAATAAGATGCCCTCTGATTTTGAATCTAATATTAAAGAATTTATTAGTTCACAAAAGAGTTTCAATGCTTTGATTGAAGAAAAATTGTCTAAGATTGATGAGTTGGCTAGGAACATGGATAGAATTCCTCTTGATGTTGATTCTTTGAAACTTATATCTATTCCACCTAAGAATGATATCAATGAGTCTCTCAAAGCTATGCGAATTTCCATTGATGAGTGCAAAGAAAGAACCACTAGGATGCGTGCTAAAAAATATTTCTTTGTGAAAGCATGTTCTTCTAGTTTCCATGATAATAATGATGAAGATCTAAAAGTGATTGATGTGTCTCCTATTAAATCTTTGTTTTGCAATATGAATCTTGATAATGATGGGACTGGAGATGAGTCAACTTTAGTTAGAAGGCGTCCCAATGATTCAGAGTTTTTAGATCTTGATGCAAAAATTAATAAAAGTGGGATTGGAGAGGTCAAAACTTTACATAGCAATGAACCCACTATTTTGGATTTCAAGGAATTTAATTATGATAATTGCTCTTTTATAGATTGTATTTCCTTGTTGCAATCCGTGCTAAATTCTCCGCATGCTTATAATCAAAATAAAACTTTTACCAAACATATCGTTGATGCTTTAATGCAATCTTATGAAGAAAAGATTGAATTAGAAGTTTCTATCCCTAGAAAACTTTATGATGAGTGGGAACCTACTATTAAAATTAAAATTAAAGATCATGAATGCTATGCTTTATGTGATTTGGGTGCTAATGTTTCCACGATTCCAAAAACTTTATGTGATGTGTTAGGTTTCCGTGATTTTGATGATTGTTCTTTAAATTTGCATCTTGCGGATTCCACTATTAATAAACATATGGGAAGAATTAATGATGTTCTTATTGTTGCAAATAGGAATTATGTGCCTGTAGATTTTATTGTTCTTGACATAGATTGCAATCCTACATGTCCTATTATTCTTGGTAGACCTTTCCTTAGAACGATTGGTGCAATTATTGATATGAAAGAAGGGAATATTAGATTCCAATTTACGTTAAGGAAGGGCATGGAGCACTTTCCTAGAAATAAAATTAAATTACCTTACAAATCTATTATGAGAGCCACCTATGGATTGCATACCAAAGATGACAATACCTAGATCTATTCTTGCTTTTATGCCTAGCAAGGGGCGTTAAACGATAGCGCTTGTTGGGAGGCAACCCAATTTTATTCTTGTTTCTTGCTTTTTGTTCCTGTTAAGTAATAATAATTCATCTAGCTTATTCTTAGATGTGGTTTTATGTTTTTAATTAGTGTTTGTGCCAAGTAGAACCTTTGGGAAGACTTGGGGGAAGTCTTTGCGATCTTGCTGTAAAAAACAGAAACTTTAGCGCTCACGAGATTAGCTGCCATTTTTTACTGGAGAGTGATATTTAGTTGATTATTTTTGCATATGATTAATAGATAAATTACTCACGTCCAGCAATTTATTTTAGAATTTTTGATGTTTCAAAAGTATACGTTTGATACAGATTACTACAGACTATTCTGTTTTTGACAAATTCTGTTTTTCGTGTGTTGTTTGCTTATTTTGATGAATCTATGAGTAGTATCGGAGGGTATGAGAAGTTGGAATACAGTAGGTTTAACAGCAATATAAATAAATAATGAGTTCATTACAGTAACTTGAAGTGGTGTTTTGTTTTCTTATACTAACGGAGCTCATGAGATTTTCTGTCTAAATTTTGTGTTGTGAAGTTTTCAAGTTTTGGGTAAATATTTGATGAATTATGGAATAAGGAGTGGAAGAGCCTAAGCTTGGGGATGCCCAAGGCACCCCAAGGTAAAATTCAAGGACAACCAAAAGCCTAAGCTTGGGGATGCCCCGGAAGGCACCCCCTCTTTCGTCTTCTTCTATCGGTAACTTTACTTGAGGCTATATTTTTATTCACCACATGATATGTGTTTTGCTTGGAGCGCCTTGTATGATTTGAGTCTTTATTTTTTAGTTTGCCACAATCATCCTTTCTGTACACACCTTTTGAGAGAGACACACATGAATCGGAATTTATTACAATACTCTATGTGCTTCACTTATATCTTTTGAGCTAGATAATTTTGCTCTAGTGCTTCACTTATATCTTTTTAGAGCACGGTGGTGGTTTTATTTTATAGAAATTATTGATCGCTCATGCTTCACTTATATTATTTTGAGAGTCCTTTAGAACAGCATGGTAGTTTTCCTTGGTTATAAAATTAGTCCTAATATGATAGGCATCCAAGATGGGTATAATAAAAACTATCATAAAAAGTGCATTGAATACTATGAGAAGTTTGATACTTGATGATTGTTTTGAGATATGAAGATGGTGATATTAGAGTCATGCTAGTTGAGTAGTTGTGAATTTGAGAAATACTTATTCTAAAGTTTGTGATTCCCGTAGCATGCACGTATGATGAACCGTTATGTGATGAAGTCGGAGCATGGTTTATTTATTGACTGTCTTCCTTATGAGTGGCGGTCCGGGACGAGCGATGGTCTTTTCCTACCAATCTATCCCCCTAGGAGCATGCGCGTAGTACTTTGCTTCGATAACTAATATATTTTTGCAATAAGTACGTGAGTTCTTTATGACTAATGTTGAGATCTATTTGATGTAACTCTTTTTGCGGTGTATTTGTCGAGATCCGATGAATTGTGGATTTATGATCAAGTCTATCTATGAACAATATTTGATTCTCCTCTGAATTCTTTTATGTATGATTTGTTATCTTTGCAAGTCTCTTCGAATTATCAGTTTGGTTTGGCCTACTAGATTGATATTTCTTGCAATGGGAGAAGTGCTTAGCTTTGGGTTCAATCTTGCGGTGTCCTTTCCCAGTGACAGTAGGGGCAGCAAGGTACGTATTGTATTTTTTCCATCGAAGGTTAAAAAGATTGGGTTTATATCATATGGCTTGAGTTTATCCCTCTACATCATGTCATCTTGCCTAATGTGTTACTCTGTTCTTATGAACTTAATACTCTAGATGCATGCTGGATAGCGGTCGATGTGTGGAGTAATAGTAGTAGATGCAAAATCGTTTCGGTCTACTTGTCGTGGACGTGATGCCTATATACATGATCATGCCTAGATATTCTCATAATTATTCACTTTTCTATCAATTGCTCGACAGTAATTCGTTCACCCACCGTAAAACTTATGCTATCTTGAGAGAAGCCTCTAGTGAAACCTATGGCCCCCGGGTCTATCTTTTATCGTACAAGTTTTCAATCTATTTTACTTTGCAATCTTTACTTTCAATCTATATCATAAAAATACCAAAAATATTTATTTATCTTATTATCTCTATCAGATCCCACTCTCGTAAGTGACCGTGAAGGGATTGACAACCCCTTTATCGCGTTGGTTGCGAAGTTCTTAATTGTTTGTGCAGGTACGAGGGACTTGTGTGTAGTCTCCTACTGGATTGATACCTTGGTTCTCAAAAACTGAGGGAAATACTTACGCTACTTTGCTACATCACCCTTTCCTCTTCAAGGGAAAACCAACGCAGTGCTCAAGAAGTAGCAAACACAAACAGAAATTCAAACGACATCCACCCTGCTAGCCCAGGCTGCCGACCAGGAACCTAACCCAAGATCGACGAAGAAGAAGAAGAACTCCAAGACAAGTAAACATCACTCTCACATCATGATCATTGCGATGGTAATGGGATTGCTAAGTCCTCGTGGCTCACAGATTACTACAACAATAGTTGCAGGTATAGGTAATGTGATGATCATGACATGAGAGCAATGTTTACTTGTCTTGGAGTTCTTCTTCTTCGTCGTTGATCTTGGGTTAGGTTCCTGGTTGGCAGCCTAGGCTAGCAGGGTGGATGTCGTTTGAGTTTCTGTTTGTGTTTCATCCGTAGTCGGATGTTGTTCTCATGTATGATGTTGATGTATTCATGTGGCATTTGTATGCCTTTTGTATGTATCCCCAACTATTATGTAATGGTACGATGTAATGATATCCACCTTGCAAAAGTGTGTCAATATGCGGTTCTATCCTTGGTGGGACCTTCGAGTTCCTTTAGGATAGAGTCGCATATTGGGCATGAGAAGTTGGTATCAGAGCCTCAACCGACCATAGGAGCCCCCTTGTTTGATCGTATAGTTTGGCCGATGTCGAGTCTAGAAGAAAAACTTTTTTCGGAGTCTAGTTATATCGGAGAGTAGGAATTCTTTTTACTCCTCAGCCCCTTTCGTCGCTCTAGTGAAAAATCTTGATGTAGGTGTTTTGAACTACTCCTCTTCCCCTTCAAATTTTTTTAGGATCACGCAGTTAGTTTTCATTCGTTGCGATGTCAACTCTTTTCATGCGGCACACTTCTCTTGGAGTCATTCGATCCTCGTCTTTTGCGAGATCAGTCCTTAGTCCTTTCCCAACGACGTTGTTTTATCCGTCCTAAGTTGTTTTATTTTTTCCCCCCCCCCCCCCCCTTTTTTTTCTCGGAGCCGGATTCCGTAATTGAGTATCCATCCTACTCGTGTGAAGCCTTTGCATTCGTTCCTCACTTATTTCAACTGGTGCTTTTCCTCTTCAAGTTATTCGTCGGTTCCTCGTTTCAAGTTGCCTTTGTTTTTCCCACCCTCCCACCCCTTTTCTTCCCGAAATCTGAGCCTCAATTCAAGCATCAATTTCATTCGTGCGAAGCCTCTTCAATCTTTCCTCAATTGTCTCAACCGATGAATTCTCATCTAGTTAATCATGGTTCATCTCGTTTTCTCTCCGGTGAACCCAATTCAAGTTTTTTCGTTGTTGATCATATTATTTTCCTCGACTCAAATGTTTCCCCTTGCTCGTTCTCTCGCCATTTAATCGTTCTGGAGTGCTCAAAACATCTCAGAAGATTCATGGTTGCTTTCAATTAATTCGAGGTTGTCACCTCATTCGAGTCTTTCAATCGTTTCGGTGCATCATCCCTCTCTCCAACAATGGGATTGCTGAGTCCTCGTGGCTCACATATTACTACAACAACAATTGCAGGTACAGGTAATGCGATGATCCTGATGTGGGAGCGATGTTTACTTGTCTTGGAGTTCTTCTTCTTCCTCGATCTTGGGTTAGGTTCCTGGTCGGGAGCCTGGGCTAGCAGGGTGGATGTTGTTTGAGTTTCTGTTTGTGTTTCATCCGTAGTCGGATGTTGTTCTCATGTATGATGTTGATGTATTCACGTGGCATTTGTATGCCTTTTGTATGTATCCCCAACTATTATGTAATGGTACGATGTAATGATATCCATCTTGCAAAAGCGTGTCAACATGCGGTTCTATCCTTGGTGGGACCTTCGAGTTCCTTTAGGATAGAGTCGCATATTGAGCGTGACAATAGTTTTTCTCATTTTTTGCTTTTTATTTGCTTATTGTAGAAAACCAAAAACTCCAAAAACATTTCAGTGTGTTTCTCTGAATTTCTCTTCTTTTTATTCGAGTCTTACCGAGGAGAAGACCGCGATGAAAATGTTGAGTGGCTCTCATATGCATAACTGTTGTACTAATAAAGAGCCCAATTTACCTTGTCTTCTCATGTTGAATAAAATCTTTGCAGATTCCAGCTTAGTCCATGGCACTCTTGCACTATTATTATTTTCATATCATTCGGTCGTGCAAGTGAAAGGCAATAATGACGATATTCGATGAGTTGGCCGTGGCAAAGAGAAATTGGTATGAATGTAAATATGTTTAACCTAGTATCCAGGCTTCAGCCCATTATGATTAAACATGTTTGCAATGACAATTAGATATTATAGTTTCTCATGCCATGCATAAGTAGCTGGGAGTTGATAATGATTTATCTTGGATATCAACATAGCGTTAAAATGATTGTGATGTAGTATGATGATATGGTATCCTCCTCTGAATGTTCGAGTGGCTTGACTTGGTACATGTTCATGCATGTAGTTTAATCAAAACCAACATAGCCTCTATAATATTTATGTTCATGGTGTTCATATCCTACTCATGCTAGTGTCCAATGTTACTTATGCATAATGCATGGTTATGATCGTTGTTGCTCTCTAGCTGGCCGCTTCTTAATCTTAATTGCTAGCCTTCGCCTGTACTAAGTGGGAACTCTGTTTGTACATCAAAAACCTTGAACCCAAAGTTATCCCAGATGAGTCCACCAAACCTACCTATATACGGTATTACCCCGCCGTCCTAAGTAAATTTGCATGTGCCACCTCTAAAAAACTTCTAAAAAATTATCCGTTTTGTGTGCCTGGATCGTTCATGGAACGACAGGAGGTGGTCGATATCTTCCATGCTAAGTATGTTATCCTCAGGTTGAGTGTTTATTCACTTGCCATCGCACGAGGAAATGGGCGGTAATAGGGATGCCCAGTCCCAAACTACAATATACAAAAAGAGTTCATCTCTTACATAATCAAACAAAAACTCCCAATGGAGTCAAAACCTTTACTTTTATCACTTGGGAACCGCCACTAGCGTGCTTATCATGGAAGATGTTGATAACTGATGGTCGTGAAGTGAATAAGAAGGGTGCATGTCTCAAAATATCATTTATCTCTATTTTAAAAACTGAGCTCTGGCACCTCTGCAAATCACTGCTTCCCTCTGCGAAGGGACTTTCTATTTACTTTTATGTTGTGTCATCACCTTCTAAAAATAGGCGCCAGAACCTGAGTAGAGCACAGCGGTCATGATTTATGCATTGTGTGTAGCTAATATTGGGTGCATCATGACTGGATCTTTCTACCATGAATTACAATGTTTAGTCGCTGCTTGAACTTTGGAGGTGCTCTGCATTTATGTTTTGCGGTCTCGGAAAGGGCTAGCGATATACCATTATTGTCATATTATATCATGGTTGTTTTGACAACGTGTTGCTGTTTGAGATATCTTATTATTGCTCGCTAGCTGATTATGTCATTGATATGAATCATTATAATCTTTAAGAGTTATTGTTGACATGGTTAGTTATAATGTTGGCTGAAAACTTGGGTGTTGTTTAAGCTTATTTATGCAAACAAGAGCAAAGGAGTCCATAAAAGTTTTCTTTCTCACTTTCAGTTTATCAACTGAATTGCTTGAGGATAGGCAAAGGTTTAACCTTGGGGGAGTTGATACGTCTCCAACGTATCTACTTTTTCTCATACTTTTCCTCTTGTTTTGGACTCTAATTTGCATGATTTGAATGAAACTAACCCCGGACTGACGCTGTTTTCAGCAGAACTACCATGGTGTTGTTTTGTGTAGAAATAAAAGTTCTCGGAATGGAACAAAACTTTGCGAGGATTTTTATACCAATAATAAGAATTTCTGGAGCCAAGACCCACCAAAGAGGGGGCCCTGGTTGGGCACAACCCACCAGGGCGCGCCCCCCTCTCCTGGCGTGCCCAGGTGGGTTGTACCCACCTGGTGGCCCCGCTGATGACCCCCCTGATACTTTAAATTCACATTATTCCATAAAAAAATTAGGGAGAAAGAATTATCACGATTCACGAGACAGAGCCGCCGCCAAGCCCTGTTCTTCCTCGGCAGGGCAGATCTAGAGTCCGTTTGGGGCTCCAGAGAGGGGGATCTTCATTCTTCGTCATCACCAATCCTTCTCCATCGCCAGTTCCATGATTCTCCCCACGGGAGTGAGTAATTCCTTTGTAGGCTCGCTGGTCGGTGAGGAGTTGGATGAGATTCATCATGTAATCGAGTTAGTTTTGTTAGGGCCCGATCCCTAGGATCCACTATGTTCTTAGATTGATGTTGCTATGACTTTGCTATGCTTAATGCTTGTCACTTTGGGCCCGGGTGCCATGATTTCGAAAGATCTGAACCATTTATGAATTCATCATTATATCCATGTTTTAGATCCGATCTTGCAAGTTATAGTCACCTACCACAGTTATGATCTGACAACCCCGGAGTGACAACAACCGGGCCCACTCTCGGTGATGACCGTAGTTTGAGGAGTTCATGTATTCACTATGTGTTAATGCTTTGTTCCGGTTCTCTATTAAAAGGATGTCTTAATATCCCTTAGTTTCCAATATGGACCCCGCTGCCACGGGAGGGTACGACAAAAGATATCATGCTAGTTCTTTTAATAAAGCATGTATGGTTATTTATGGAATACATGCCTACATTATACCGATGAACTGGAGCTAGTGTCGTATCGCCCTAGGTTATAACTGTCTCATGATGAATATCATCCAACAAGACACCGATCCAATGCCTACGAATTTATCCTATATTGTTCCTGCTGCGTTACTATTTCTATCATCACTGTTACACTTGCTACAAATTACTGCTATCACTGTTACTGTTACCGTTGCTGCTGTCACTACTATCAAAACTATCAAACTACTTTGCTACTAATCACTTTGCTGCAGATAATTAATTTCCAGGTGTGGTTAAATTGACAACTCAGCTGCTAATACCTTCAAATATTGTTTGGCTCCCCTTGTGTCGAATCTATAAATTTGGGTTGAATACTTTACCCTCGAAAACTGTTGCGACCCCCTTACTTGTGGGTTATCACCCCACCCCTTGTCCAATTCAGACTGCTAGGGGGGCGCCACCTCCTATGGCATGCCTCCTCCTCTCCACTATGGCCCATGAGGCCCATTAACTTTCCCGGGGGTTCCGGTAACCTCCCGGTACTCCGAAAAATCCCCGAACCTCTTCGGAACCATTCCACTGTCCGTACATAACCTTCCAATATATGAATCTTTACCTCTTGACCATTTCGAGACTCCTCGTCATGTTTGTGATCTCATCCGGGACTCCGAACAAACTTCGGTCACCAAAAACACATAACTCATAATACAAATCGTCATCGAACGTTAAGCGTGCGGACCCTACGGGTTCGAGAACTATGTAGACATGACCAATACATGTATGCGTATGTAAATATAAAAAGTTCAAATGATTATGTTTTGTTCTAGGAGAGACTCATTTGCTCTCCCAAAACTTGTGTAAGATTTAATCCACATTTTAATTATGCTTATGTGTTGAAATTCACTTTTTTCATGAAGGGTTGAATGTTCCTATATATGTGTAGCACATGAATAATATACTCCTATGTATGTGTGGCACATGAATAATATACTCCTATGTATGTACTGCTCACAAGCATGTGCTTAGTGAGCGTCATTTGTCTGTAATTTATACATGTAAGCATATCACAATAAGCATGCATTAATGATGTATACTTAGTAAATGAAATATTTATATAAAGGAGTTATTTGCACATCTGATGTATTTATATTGTTATTTTATTAGTATTTATTTTCTTTTTGGGCAAAATATTTCTGAATATTCCAAGAGCAACCTACAATTCGTTTTCGTTTAGGTTACACCGAGTTGGACAGAAGACGTTGGGGGCGAAAACTATGGTCGACGGCACCTCGGGGTTTCATCCTAATGAACCAATAATTCTTGTTAACTTGTCTCTTTAAACCGGAATCCTTGGCGATTGCTATATCTAGCCTACTGCAAGTTGGAACTTGCACTCATGTATACGTGCCAACTCACAGGCCGCTGCCTAGAGCGCAATCTGTTCCCTTTTCCTATTTTGGTTGGAGTTATCGGTTTTTCGGCTATATGGCAGTTCGTCTATCCGCTAGCCATGCACACATTTTTTGGTTTGCTTTTATTCCCTTTCCTCCTTGCTTTCCCCCCTTTTCTTTTCCATTTTCATTTTCCCATTTTTCCATTTGTATTTTTCAGTTACTCGTGTTTCCTTTTTTTCTTTTCTTTCTTATCATTTACCTGTTTTGCTTCTCTCCCCTTTAGCTTATTTCTTATTCTTCTTTCGTTTGGTACTTTTTAGCATGTATTTAAAAAAAATTATAGTGTGTTCTCAAAAATATTGGTCATGTATTTAAAATACTCATGGTTATTTTAGAAATGTTTGTAACATCCCAAAATTCTAAATTTTGGGATGTTATATTAAATAGATAGACTTGATTGATTGTTTGATTGATTGACTGAAAGTGAGTGAATTCGAAACTTTTTGAAAGTTAAATGAGAGGGAATAAAAAGGACTTTCCCAAACTTTCATATTTTCTTTCTGATCTCCATGAATTCAAATTCTTTTCAACACAAAACCCTAGAGAGAAGATGACATGACTTCTTCCATTTAAAATGAAAAGGGTGTCTGAAAAATATTTGAATTCCATTGGGAAATATTTTTTTTCAATTCAGAAACTTTATGCAACTCAATGATTTTCATGAGAGAAGATAAAATGACTTCTTCAAATTATGAAATATGAGTTGGGAGTTCAAAGAATTAAATTCAAAATTTCTTTTGAATTTATTTTCACTTTGGAGTTATTTGAGTTTTTATTCAAATTATTTTTCTCCAAAAATAAAATATATGGAAAATAGGGTAACATGATTCCCTACATTAGAAAATTGGAGAAAAATAATTTGAAATCATTTTGGTATTTTATAAAATGATTTTTGTTGGATTTTAATAGACCAGTAGCACTCTTTGAATTATTAGAATTTGTGTGTATTTTATTTAATGCTAGAAAAATGTTCATGTCGTAGAAAATCTTTTTCTGAAAATTTTGATATATTATATGCCTATATAATATTTTTAGTTATTTTGCTTTTATTCTTTTGAACGAAAATGTATTAAAAAAACACTCGCCGACTGGGCCGGCCCAGCTCCTGCCAGGCCGCGGCCCAGCCCAGCTCCCGTCCGCCTCGCCCTCCAGCTCGGGACGGAGTCCCGAGCGACGCCGCCACCGCGCCGACCTCGGCGTCCGTGCCGAGGCAGGACTTTCCCTGCCCCCTCGCGCAAGGCGCCGCACCCGAGGGCTCTTTAAAAAGGAGCCGGACCCCCTCTCTCTCCCCCCGCACCTGCCCCGCCGCTCTCCCGCTGCACGCCGCCCGCACTCTAGCCCCGCGCCGCGCGCCGCCGCCTTGCAGCCCCGGCCACGCTCCTTCTGAAGCGACAGCTGTGGCGCTCGCTAGACCGCGTGGCGAAATCGCAACAGTGGTATGAAAAAAGCCGCTCAAAAAATGTCGCACATACCGTTGTCGATGATGAATCATTAAATTTCACTGGTTAACCGTTTTAGTTGATGGGTGGATGCAGGCCGATACGGTCTCATACTCTAATTAACTCTGGGAGATCAGGAAACAAAAGAACAGCAAGCCCAGCATGAAGGGTAATGCGAGTAGCTACATCAAGCCGTGCCGCCTGCGCGCGCGCGCGCAGCCACGATGCCGGCCGCCGCTCGCCCGCCGAGCGCTGCTGCACGCCGCAACGCCGCACCGCCGCAGATGCCATGACGCCGAGAAGCTCGCCGGCTCGCCGGATGCACGCCGCTGCCGCCCACCGATCTGCCAACCGCCGCCAGCGCCGGTTTTTTTTGTAAAACCGACGAGCCGCCCGACCGGTAAAACCCCAAAAGATGAACCGGTTTTTTTTCGTTAGATTCGAGTTTTCTTTTTTCTAGTTAGGCCATTCGGTGAACGTTCGCTGTTTATCCCTTCGCAGCGAACGAATTCGTCCATTAGCGTTCGGTAACGAACGTTCGTAGTTTAGTCTTTTTCTTTTTCTGTTTTAATTCCGTCTAGGGACTTATCTGTGATGATTTTATTTACAGTTTAGTCCCTGAACTTCAAACGATCATTACTTTTTACCCGTTTATCCAAATCCAACGAAACCAACGCTCATATCTTCGTTATGATCCCCTCTATCCAGTAATCCAACTCAAACATGTTTTTGAAAAGTTTAAAATTTGAATTAGATCAGATTTGAATTCAAACTTCGTTTGATCATAACTTGAGTTTCGTAGCTCCGTTTGAGTTGATTCTTTTTGCAAATCGAAGCTCTTGACCTAAACTTTCTAATAAGGCCAAATTCACATAATTTTGGTACTGTTAGAAATTGTTTTATGTTGCAAGAGTTATTTTCTTGGTTTTGATGTTTTCCGAATCGTCTTCTTCGTTCTTCTGATCTTTTGAGTGATTGCTTATGTGTGGTTACTATTGCTTGCTTACGATAGATTGACCGGAGTGTGACGAGTAGAGCTATCAAGAGTTTTGAGTGCGAATCATCTTCATCAACATTGCAGGCAAGTAACACTTTGATCATACCTTTTCTACAACCCAGTTTTATTGCATTAGATCAATCCTCACACATTGCATGATTAGGATCTAATTAAATTGTGGGATGGGAAGTAGATGAGGTAGTACCTATTACCTGTTTATTATCAAACCTTTGGGAGTTACTTCTACGTTTGCTTATTATGCCATGCTATGCTAGTAGACGTGGATTGGGTGAGTGATATCCATGACAGATGTGAGATTTTAATTAAGGGTTTATCTAAGGTGGCAACTTTGAAACACACATCTGGGTGGATTGAGGCACCTGATGTCTATCAGGACTTGCCTGTTTTTTGGACCGCCACCCAGGCTCAAAGGGATCATAAGATCTATTCATGCTAGAAACTTCCGTGTGCAGCCACAAGCCATTATGGGCTCTGGCATAGTTGACATTAAGTCGTGCGAACTCTTATGGGTAGACTAGCAGATGTAGGGGAAAGTAGGTGTACCGGTCTACCCACATGTAAGGTGCTAGCGCTTCTGAAAGACTGTGTCTCGGTCATCCGTCTTCTCAAACACCCAGCAGTGCGAGAAACCAAACGGAGGCGATCGAGTCTTGTGGGGAAAAGTGCGCAAACCTCTGCAGAGTGTACAAACTAATCATGATTAGCCGTGTCCCCGGTTATGGACATCTTGAGTATCTAGTTCTTGGATTATCCTGTTGATCTCATCACGTTACTTTAAATGAATATTGTTGGGTTTTAATGATGTTACTTAATTGGGATTGAGAATGCTGTCAACCATTCTCAATGTTCAACAACCACCATGATAGTTAAATAAAATTTATTCCTTTGCAGTAGGGAAAAATTGGCTTTACGCAAAAACCTTATAACCATAGAGCTTTTCCACCAGCCAAATATGCATGTAGTGATAGTCTTTATTCATTATTCTCTATGGTGTGAATTTGCCAGTACATTCAATGTACTGACCCGTTTCGGGCTGCAACATCATATTGCAGGTTTCTTACGAACGAGTAAGTGATACGTTAGGGTTACGATTTCTACACTCAACTTTGCCGTTGGTGTTGATGGAATCCACAACCTTGTTGCTTCCGCTATTTGGATTGAGGTAATAGTATTTACGTTACTTTATACATGTGATTTACCTCTGTTATAAATCTTTCGAGTACTGTGTGTGTCAGCATACCGATCCAGGGATGACACTTAAGCACAGAGACTTGATCCATTCGGGTCAGGTCGCTACAATGTTCAATGTGTAGTTAGTATTAAAAAACATACATCGTGTACTAAATGGTATCAATTGTGAAATATTCATTGTGTGTTTCAAAAAATCCGCAATGGGCATTTTAAAATATGTTCATCGCTTATTTAATATATATTCAGAGCATATTTTAAAAATATAGAAAATGTTCATTGTGTATCTATAAATGTTTATCATATATTTCAAAAAATTCATTGCATATTTGAAAAAAATTTATAAAGTAGTAAAAATAGAAATATACACAGCAGGTTTTAAGCTGTTTTATTTGGTGCTATGTTCTTTTGATACAGCTCATTTGATTTACCTTTGTAGCTTTTTTGTCTGTTGTTTCTTTTTGTATTTACTTCTCATTCTCCATCTTTTTTGTTTTTTCATTCCTTTTTGCTTATGTTTCCCTTTTTTCCTTTCATGTTTTCCCAAAAAAAATTCTTTTTTGTGGTTTATGTTTCTTAAGTGCGACAATACTTGCAAATTTGAAAATGTGCATAATATTTTTAACTGAACATTTTTTCCTAATACATGAAAACGTTTTGCATAAACATTATTTTATTACACATTTTTCACAAAAATAATAAATTTTCATTGTAAGTTAATATTTATTTTAAGATACATTATCGTTTACCGTAAACACAAACATTTCTTTAAAATTTGAAAACACTTTTTTTCTCGTTACTTTATAAAAGATACATTATCGTTTACCGTAAACACAAACATTTCTTTAAAATTTGAAAACACTTTTTTCTCGTTACATAAACATAACATTTTGTTAAAATATGTGAACATTTTCCAGATTAATATGAATATTTTCCAAGTCACATAAAATAAAATAAAATGCATGAACATCTTATATTTATATATAACTCTTGAAATGTTTCCTTTAAGAAATAATTTTGGCAACTTTTACGCACATGCTGGAACTTTTATGCTTTTATTGACTATAGTACCGAATGGGACAAACTTTACAATGCAACAAGGCGAGTTGGGCGACAAAGGGTGTTTGTCGATGAACGTCGTTGGCGGCCCTGTCCAATAGACAAAGCAAGTCTCAAGGGCGGTAGGGAGCTCCTACTGGACACTCATTGCTCCAATAGAGACCGTGCCGCATAGGGGGCAGTTGTAACATCCCGATTCTCGGAATGTTCATGAAAAAGTTTTCCAAAAATTAGGGTGAAATATTTTTTCTGTTAATAAAAGCTTAAATTGAGTTTTCATAAATTTGGTGGATTTAATTTAAACTAATGCCAACTGAAATTAAAAATTTGACTCTTATTGTTCTCTTTTTTGCCGAATATTTTTCTTGTCTTTGGCATATTAAATATGCGCATTTGTATTTTTGGAACTTCATTCTATTTTTGTTTGATCTTCTATTCACTTATATATTTTTCCTTTTAGGAAAATCTAAGTCATTTCTTCTCTCAAACTCTGGGCCAAATTCCCTACACTGAATGAGCTTCTATCTTTTTTCTATATATATTTTTTGAACCACATGGGCCTAGCCCAATCTATTTTTCTTTCTCTCTATGTCCCTTTTCTTTATTTTCTTTTCCCACTGGGCCTTAGCCCATTTACATCACCTGGTGGCTAAACCTTTTCTTTCTCACGTACACATCATGCGTGGAGAGAAAGAAACGTAAAAAGAGAAGAAATAGGCTATTTATGTATTTGCACATTGTGTAAACATATATGTTTGTGTGTGCGTGTGTGTGTCTGTGTGTATGTGCGCACGCGCGCGTGTGTCTGTGACTTCATTTGCAAAATATTAAGATTAAATTTCCAGCCATACATCCTTAGTTTGAGGTGTCTAATAATAATTGTGGGGAAATGTCATATTATAATAAAAAGACTAAAAGTATAGCAAAATGTAACTAACATAATTATCTTAAATAAGAACCAAATTCTAGTGACTCCATCGACAACAATGATGTTTCAATGCTTCAGCAATAATTTCTAAAGATGGGATGGGACGAGCGGGTGACTAGGGTTTCAGGGGAGGGGGTGCCGGGGTGCCCTTATCCATCACAGGGACCGGGTCCACGTGGGATGGGTGCCACGGAGGTGTCGCCGGCTAAGGAGGCCTGGATGGCCGCCACGCTCTCCTCTGCCTCCTGCTACATGAAGTTGAAGGAGAGGTGGTGGTGGTGGGTTGGGCCTCACTATGCACTTGAGGGCCAAGTTCACATTAGGGGCTATTATTTCTTTTTTTTTGAACTTTTATATTTTATTTTATTTTATTCTTCTTTCTATTTAGTTTCAATATTTTTTAGTTTTATAAAATATAAAACTTGCTCCTTAAATAGTGTTGTAAATTAATCCACTGCCACAAAAGTTTGGCATTTATTTAAAAAGGTTTGGAAATTTAATAATTTTAAAAGTAATTAAAATATTGTTTTGGCCTCTATTTTAGTTATTTTAGGCTGATTAATTATTTTATAAAATGTTGGTTTCATCATGAAAATTACTCGGTGATTATTGGAAATATTATGAACATTTTAGTTTTACTGTTTGAAGCAATTAATTATTTGACTTTATTTTAAATTTGAAAATGACTTTGATTTGTATCAAGCGGCAATTTGGCTTTGTTATACTTGATGACATGGCATCATTAGGGTGAGGTCATTCTAGCATGACACTAGGGGTGTTACAACAACCTAGTTGGCTACATCGGTGGAGGGGAGTCCTCCACGGCTTCGTCTTCATTGCTTGAACAACAAGTCTTCTAGAGTCTTCTTTGTAGAGCACCAAGGGCCGCCATGATGGCCCAGGGCATAACTGACCTAGGGGTCCTCCGACCGGCCCACCAGAGCGACAACTGACATGTTGAGGCACCCTGAACCGTGACATTGCCAGGTGGTGTGGCGCCTACTGGTGCTGCTCCATGTGGCGTGTAACAATGAGGTCACATGTATATGTGATGTCAGAGGGGCACGACGTGTGCTAGCTCGAGGAGAGAGCGGGGGGGTGAATACCGTGCAGTGCGCGTGAGCATGTCGGGTTCGCGTAGTGAGCTGCTCCGTGTCTTGCTCATCCGCATGGTGGAAGCCGAGGCAACGACCCTGGGGCATTATCATCGAACTTTATCGGCGAGGAGGTCGTGGAGGTGGATCTGGCGTCTGACACTCAGATCTATGGCTCGGGAGGGTGTGCATTCAAACTTTGTCATGAGAGGTGCGGCGACAGCTGCACCCTAGGCAGAGCTGGTGGACGTTGGCCAAGTAAGATGTGTACTGTGAAGTTCTTCGAATCTGTGTGGATCCGGAGGTGTGCTTGAGCTCTCAACGAAAGTTCAGTTTCAACCTCCAATCGGTATCGGCAACGGCATTGCCATGGTGTCATTCCCCTTCTTTAAGGCACTGCCGTGGAGAAACGTTACACCACCTGGGGGTCTTCACACTTGGGAGAAATCCCTAGCTCTAGGTTATGGGCGCCGACGGTGGCTACATCGTTTCCTTGGAGGCATCACCTTGGAGAATCAACATTTTACTGCTTGCATGGATCTCTTCGTCTTCAAGGATGGTGAATGTTGAGTAACGTGATTGTATTAGGAAACATAGGTTAGACTAGGAAATATTCTGGCTTGCCTTTGTGACGCCCTCGATTCAATCGTACACTAATCATACATGCAAATGTGTACGATCAAGATCAAGAACTCACGGGAAGATATCACAACACAACTCTAGACACAAATTAAAATAATACATGCTTTATATTACAAGCCAGGGGCCTCGAGGGCTCGAATACATAAGCTCGAAAACACAAGAGTCAGCGGAAGCAACAATATCTGAGTACAGACATGAGTTAGACAAGTTTGCCTTAAGAAGGCTAGCACAAAAGTAGCAACGATCGAAAAGGCAAGGCCTCCTACCTGGGAGCCTCCTAATTACTCCTAGTCGTTTGCGGTCTTCACACAGTAGTAGGCATCCTCCGGGTAGTAGTAGTCATCAGTGGCGTCGTCTGGCTTCTGGGATCCGTCATCTGGTCGCAACAATCGGGTATGGGGGAAAAGAAGTAGCAAAGCAACCGTGAGTACTCATCCAAAGTACTCGCAAGACTTACATCAGATCTAAACTAAGTATGCATCTGTATCAAAGGAATGGGTTGTATCTGTGGACTAAACTGCAGAATGCTAGAAGGGAAGGGGAAAGCCTAGCCTATCGAAGACTAGCATCTTCTGGAAACCACCATCTTGCAGCAACAGGAGGGAGTAGAGTAGCATAAAGTAAAGTAGTAGAAGTGTTATCAACCTCGGCCAGAGATCCTTTCTCGACTCCCTGCGAGAAAGCAATCCCAGAGCCATACTATCCAGTTATCATCTCATATCCAAGTCTCATCACAATTCATTTCTCATCACAAGTATCTAGTTCTAGTTGTATCGATCGGGATACAACTCCAAGTGTCCGTTACCGTAGGACAGGCTATCGATAGATGTTTTCTTCCCTGCAGGGGTGCACCAACTTACCCACCACGCTCGATTAACTCCGGCCGGACACACTTTCCTGGGTCATGCCCGGCCTCGGCCAAACAATACGCCGCAACCCGACCTATGCTTAATAGAGAGGTCAGCACGCCGGACTAAACCTATGCCCCCAGGGGTCATGGGCCATCTCCTCGGGAACTCCTGCACGTTGCGTGGGCGGCCGGTGAGCAGACCTAGCTACCTCCTTCAAAAAGGTAGGTGCTTACCAGTCCAACCCGGCGCGCACCGCTCAGTCGCTGACGTCTATTAAGCTTCGGCTGATGTATACGACGCAGAACGCCCATACTATGCCCACGTGATGGTTAGTGCTATCAGGCCAGAGGCCCCTCGGATCAAATATCCAAATCGTAGTGGATTAGGAACGCGCGGTAACGAGCAGAGACTCACGATCGATGTGACCCCGTCGCCCCGTCTCGAGTACTTGCGGCAAGGGCTAAGAATGCCCGGCCACGCCTCGTAAGTATCTCGCGGGCACCTTCCAGGTCAACCCGACTCCACATCACTCGCTATTAAGCTCGCGCGGGTACCCCTCAGGGCCTACCCGTCTTTAGTAACATGGTTCAGTTGTAAAGTCATAGTAACCATAGTAACTGTGTGTCTAACATCAAGGGGAAAACCAGAGGAATCACCGTCGGTGAATTCCACTCGATGTAATCAACAAGGTGAACGTAAGAGGATTCACCCTCGAGGTTCACACTTGAGGGGTTGCATGACAGAGCCGTATCAGAAGTAGTTAAGGAGGAAATCACCCTCGATGATCACGACCGAATAGGTACACTACAGAGATCTCATCATGAGTGATGTATGAGGTTCACCCGCGGCACTCGATAGTAACTCTGTAGTGTCGTACAACTAGGGGGTGATGTGCGGTGTCAGGGCCTGGACATCGATCACGTTGATCGAGTCATCGAACATAAAGCGAGGCAACTGGGACAAGGTGGGGTCACTGATGGATCTCTAACCAACTTATACTAAGCAGTTTAGGATAAGTAGGTAGGTATGAAAGCAGGTAACAAAAACAGGCTATGCATCAGAGTAGGATCATACAGAAAGCAGTAGCAGTTCTAATGCAAGCATGAGAGGGAAAGAAATGGGCGATATCGGAATGCTCAAGGGGGGGGTTGCTTGCCTGGTTGCTCAGACAAGAAGGAGGGGTCGTCGGTGACGTAGTCGATCACAGCGACATCATCGGTCTCGGGGTCTACCAGAGAGAAGAGGGGGAAGAAACAGTAAATACAGAGCAAACAATGCATCACAAGGCATAACATGACGATGGGCTGAGCTAGCGTTGCCCTAACGTAGTACTACACGTTGCAGACGGAGGGGATAAACATCCGAGGATGAATTCCCGGCGCTAGGCGGATTCCGGACAGATGAAACGAAGGGGGATGGTGGCAGGTTTGCTATGCTAGGGACGTGTGGCGGATGAATGGGTTGCGTATCCGGGTTCGCCTCGTCGTCCTGAGCAACTTTCATGTACAAAGTTTTTCGATCCGAGCTACGGTTTATTTAATATGATTTTCTAAAGTTTTTATTAATTCTGGAATTTAATTATTTATTTCAACATTATTCAGAATAGTAAAAGATGACGTCAGCATGATGCTGACGTCAGCAGTCAACTGTGCAGTTGACTGGGTCAACTACATGTGGGTCCCGCATATCATACACTGTTTAGTTTAATTAGGGTTTAGTTAATTAATTATTGTTTAATTAAATTAACTAATTAATTAGATTAATTTAAACAGGATTAATTAACTTACTAATTAATTAATCAATATTTTTATTAATTACATTTTCATTTCTTTTTAATTTTCGTTTTAGGGGGTGTGGGGCCCCTACGTCAGTGGCCCAGGGGCATCGGGCCCCACCCGGCAGTGGCCCAGGAGGCAACCGGGCGAAATGGGTGCGGCCGCCCGCCCGCATGGCCTCGGGCGTGAGGGTGCTGGAGCCGGGCGGGGTGGACCCTATATGGTCGAGAGCGCCCGCCCGCATGGCCTCGGGCATGAGGCGTGGGAGCCAACTGCGGCGGGTGGACCCAGGCGACGACGTGGCCACCGCGGGGCTCGCCGGCCGGGCGGCAGCGGAGGCGGGCGCAGGGCAGCCGCGGTGTGGGGCAGCAGGGACGGAGGCGAGCGGCGCAGCAGAAGGTCTGCACGGGCGGGCGCTGGCCAGAGCAGAGCCGCGGGGCAGGGGCTCGGACGCGCGAGCAGGGGAGGTCCGGCGTGGCTGCGGGCAGCGCCCGGTCGCGGCGGCGACGGTGATGGCCGCGAGCGGTGCAACGGGTGGTCAGGGCGCGGCGAGCACGCGCTCGCCGCGAGCGCGGGCGCGAGACAGAGAGGGCGCGGTGATGGCATTTAGCCGACGCCGACGCGGAACGAGGGGGGAAAGGAGGGCTCACCCCCCTTGCAGGGGTACGGCGGCGAAGGCGCGATGGCACCAGTGGGGAGGAGGACGGGGACGTTCCCGCGACGGGGATGAAGGCGATTTGGCGACGGGGTTGGCGCGTCGAGGCGGCGAGGGCATCCAGCGAGGCGGAGCTCCGTGGAGGCGAGGCTCGGCGGCGGGGCGGCGCGGTCGCTATGTGGCGGCAGACGGCGCACTGCGGCGGGGGCGAAGGGGTCGGGGCGCGCCAGGGTCGCGGGTCCGGCGGAGGCCGCTGCCCGATCTGATCGGGGGAGGGGTAGAGGGAGCGAGAGACGGTGGGGGGAATCGTGGGAGGAGTGGGGGGGTTACGGGCTAGGGTTTGCGGGTGGTGGGGGATAAGGGAGGCGGTTGGGCCGGCCAGCTGGGTTGGGCCGGCTTGGGTGGGCCAAGGCCCAAGGAAGGCAGGGGCGCTCTCTCTCTCTCACCTCTTCTTTTACTTTTTAAAAAAAAACAACTTTTCTGTTTTCGTTTATTTTCAGAAAGAAAAATAGTTTTATAAAAAACTAATCTTGCACCTAAAATACCATTTTAACTTAGGACACTCCTATAATTAACTTGGCACAAAATTAAAGTAGTTTAGTATTTTTACCAATTAGAAAGGCAATAAAATTATCGACTAGGACAGTGTTTTATTTAGTTTAGGGCAGTGAAAGACCTTATAAAAATTTTGATTCACCACCAATAGTAACCAATGATTATTTGCCACAAGAAGAACATTTTAGCTCTCATGTTTGTGAAATTTTGAATTTCACTTAGTAATTGAATTTGAATTCAAGTGGAATTTGAAATGAGATAGGATCAAAGATGATCATGCATTGTTTAGCCAAAAAGATTAGATTAAACCCAGGGGGTTACTGTAGCATGATACTCGGGGTGTTACAAATCTCCTCCACTACAAGAAATCTCGTCCCGAGATTTATGTGGTGAAGTAAAGAGTAACTTCAGGAGAACTGTCCCATATAGGGTTAATTGTCTGGTGAACAATGCAGGGAATGTGACAGAAGTATCTCTCGAGTTGAAATTTAAGAAAAACGTCGAGAGCAAAGTATGAAGGTACAATAGAAAGTTTCAACTGAATGAACAACGATTGATACTTGAACAGAGTGAGAAAGAGGGTTCAGAGCATCGTGAATACATCATCTCTCAGAAGGTGGCTCGTGACATGATATGAAGCCAAGTGTAAAGAATATTTCGGCATCAAGGTTGTACAAGAGAGTCAGGTTTCGATCCTGTGGAACTGTGGGTTATGGGCCCACCATGTGGGTTAAAAGAAGGAAAGGCGCTATTCATTTTGCACAGTCATGATAGCAAGGCATGTTAGAGGGTAGCCTGCCAGTTATGTCAGCAACAATCGTCGATACCAAGGGCGAGGGACGAAGAGAACCATTCTCCTGCTCGTTGAACGAGGCGGACCAATAGGCAAAGTTCTCGTCCATCGGTGGTTACCGGAATGTCGTCCACAATAGTAACAGGGTCTTACCTACAGATGTACACCGAGGTGTTTACATAAGCAGGGAAATATTACTGCTTATATCATACAGATCACAAGACAGATTATACAAAACAATGGAAGGGAAAAAAGTGATTATCGGATTAAACACTCCAATGGAAAGGAAAATGTGTTTAAACACAAGTATTAGGAGTATATCCTTCCCAAGGGGAAGCGGAGCAGGATATACATGATATGACAGCAAGTTCAAAAGCATTTAGTTAAAGGGGGTGAGGAAAGAATCATGATATTACCCATACAACAGTGTTTGGATAATAGATCAAGAAAATATAGTATCGTACTTCAAATGTTCTTCTTGGAGATCGGATTACCACAGACATGCTCCGAGATAGCATTGACATGGTTTCAAGCAAAGGTCAGACTTTGGATACACCAAGGATCCATCGGAAACAACTTAGAAAATAAGTCATACAATTTTAGTAGTGAAAAGATAAGGGTATGGCCGACGGGCTCAGCCACAATCCATCAACATGACAAAAAGGATGTATTTCCAAAATTATATGAACAAGTTTGTGTTGGGGGAAGACAAGAATGTTGTTGGTGCTGACACTAATCATCGAGAGGCAAGGATGGTATTTCTAGCCATGAATTCAATCAATATCCTGGAAGAGCTCAGAATGTTGATGATGATCACGACACATTTGTCGAGAGATTTCATGAAGATGTAATCAATTGGCAACGACATCAAGTCAAGGGAATGATAAAGCGAAAGGTTATTGGAACCACGGGTACGACACAAACTCGAAATCAAGCTTGTTGTTCAAAGCGAAACGATATGACGAGGAAGATCGACGTAAGCTTAGCTTATCGTTGGAAGTTGCTCCGGGCATAAGGACCAGGTAGCACAGTTAAAAAGTTGACAAGATAAAAATTATAGCCGATCAGGCTAGGAATGATGTGATGGGGCATAAAGCTTCCCAGTATCAAGTACTAGGTGCAATGCCAGAAGGTATATCGGAGTAGAGGTTGGACGGGGGAAATGAGTTGTAGAGGATAAGTAATTTAACTTACCCAGTAAATGGGATCAAGGAGGAAATATGGTCGGGACCATAAATGCAAGGGATCCAATTTACGATACCGGAAGAATTATTCAAAAGATTAAATATCCTTGCAAGAAGCTTTCATGATAAGTTACACACCATGTCCGTGTGCATGAACACAAAGGTTCAGGGTCGACTCCCACTTCTACAATGCATAACCTTTCATTTTACTTCTCGCTCTTGATGAAGTTGTAGTATTGAAAGTATATCGGACGAAAAGCCAGTAGAGTATAATCCGCATAACTTTCGAGTTCGCACAGATTAGGGAAGGCATAGGTTCAACCCATCGGGGCATCTTAGGAACATATATCATAATTTTCGAGAATAAATAACACAAGCTCGGTAGTAGAGCATGCTTGAGAAAGCGGAGGATACAATTTACCAAAAGCATTATGTATCCGAGGAAAGGCTCACAAGCTTATTGAATATGAAGGACGTTGTCGGATAAAATCCGAAAAAGGGGTCTGGTGGTCCACAAGGGATCTGATGTGAGCATCAATATTCAACCAGAGGAAGAAAGAATGCAAGGAGATCAGATTATAGAAACAACTGACTAACTCAAAGCTCAATTGCAAAGGAATTATGAATTCCATGACAAGGGATCAGAAGCAATGCTCTGATTAGGGATGGATAGGTAGAAAAGCCTTAGGGGTACAATCGATGGCGATTTGATTGATCGAGATTCAGCACATGTTAAAATGACGTCTGAGCCGGAAGGATGAATTCTAGGACCTGATTGAGGGTTGCGAGCATTCGCAACATATTGTATCAACGGACTCAAAATGATAATGACAAAGGCTGACAATAAGATTACTAGACTTATGGTATTAACCATAATGCAAGCAAGCAGGAAATTTAAGAACAATAGGCTTTTGAGGATTTTCACAAGAACGAATGGTATTACGAAGAATTTTGTGAAGTACATGAATCAACTGAGGGTGAGCGGATACTCGGTAGGTGCACAAAGTTATCCGTAGGGGTATTCAGGTGACAAGGAACTACAAGGCAGTAAGCTCAAAGGATTCTCGGAACAAAGGATAGCCGTTCAGGGCATCTTGTAATAACAAGAACAACAAGGAATGTTTGTATGAATGACAAGGGTATGTAGTTATCCATAAGGATATATCGGTGGTAGGGAACTACAAAGAAGTGGGCACGGGGTCTCGGGACTCATCGAGGAGTATCTTCAGAGTCTTCTGATGAAATAGTCGGTCATCTGTGGTGAAGGGCTCTCCGGGATGAAGTGGTTACGAGAACCTAGTGTTAGAGTTAGCTAAATTATTTAACCCGAATAGAAGAGAGATCAGAGTCCCAGAGTATAGACGAGGAATAAAAGATAGTAATACCACCCATATGGGGACGTGGGCCCGTAAGACACACAGCCAATGTTAGTAAAAGTTTTTCAGTGACTAGACTCAACTTCGGCCAAGGAGTTAGAAAGGGGGCAACCTATAGGCAGTCGGCTCTGATACCAACTTGTGACGCCCTCGATTCAATCATACACTAATCATACACGCAAATGTGTACGATCAAGATCAAGGACTCACGGGAAGATATCACAACACAACTCTAGACACAAATTAAAATAATACAAGCTTTATATTACAAGCCAGGGGCCTCGAGGGCTCGAATACATAAGCTCGAAAACACAAGATTCAGCGGAAGCAACAATATCTGAGTACAGACATGAGTTAGACAAGTTTGCCTTAAGAAGGCTAGCACAAAAGCAACAACGATCGAAAAGGCAAGGCCTCCTGCCTGGGAGCCTCCTAATTACTCCTAGTCGTCTGCGGTCTTCACGTAGTAGTAGGCATCCTCCGGGTAGTAGTAGTCATCAGTGGCGTCGTCTGGCTTCTGGGATCCGTCATCTGGTCGCAACAATCGGGTATGGGGGAAAAGAAGTAGCAAAGCAACCGTGAGTACTCATCCAAAGTACTCGCAAGACTTACATCAGATCTAAACTAAGTATGCATCTGTATCAGAGGAATGGGTTGTATCTGTGGACTAAACTGCAGAATGCCAGAAGGGAAGGGGAAAGCCTAGCCTATCGAAGACTAGCATCTTCTGGAAACCACCATCTTGCAGCAACAGGAGGGAGTAGAGTAGCATAAAGTAAAGTAGTAGAAGTGTTATCAACCTCGGCCAGAGATCCTTTCTCGACTCCCTGCGAGAAAGCAATCCCAGAGCCATACTATCCAGTTATCATCTCATATCCAAGTCTCATCACAATCCATTTCTCATCACAAGTATCCAGTTCTAGTTGTATCGATCGGGATACAACTCCAAGTGTCCGTTACCGTAGGATAGGCTATCGACAGATGTTTTCTTCCCTGCAGGGGTGCACCAACTTACCCACCACGCTCGATTAACTCCGGCCAGACACACTTTCCTGGGTCATGCCCGGCCTCCGCCAAACAATACGCCGCAACCCGACCTATCCTTAATAGAGAGGTCAGCACGCCGGACTAAACCTATGCCCCCAGGGGTCATGGGCCATCTCCCCGGGAACTCCTGCACGTTGCGTGGGCGGCTGGTGAGCAGACCTAGCTACCTCCTTCAGAAAGGTAGGTGCTTACTAGTCCAACCCGGCGCGCGCCGCTCAGTCGCTGACGTCTATTAAGCTTCGGCTGATGTATACGACGCAGAACGCCCATACTATGCCCACGTGATGGTTAGTGCTATCAGGCCAGAGGCCCCTCGGATCAAATATCCAAATCGTAGTGGATTAGGAACGCACAATAACGAGCAGAGACTCACGATCGATGTGACCCCGTCGCCCCGTCTCGAGTACTTGCGACAAGGGCTAAGAATGCCCTGCCACGCCTCGTAAGTATCTCGTGGGCACCTTCCAGGTCAACCCGACTCCACATCACTCGCTATTAAGCTCGCGCGGGTACCCCTTAGGGCCTACCCGTCTTTAGTAACATGGTTCAGTTGTAAAGTCATAGTAACCATAGTAACTGTGTGTCTAACACCAAGGGGAAAACTAGAGGAATCACCCTCGGTGAATTCCACTCGATGTAATCATCAAGGTGAACGTAAGAGGATTCACCCTCGAGGTTCACACTTGAGGGGTTGCACGACAGAGCCGTATCGAAAGTAGTTAAGGAGGAAATCACCCTCGATGATCACGACCGAATAGCTACACTACAGAGATCTCATCATGAGTGATGTATGAGGTTCGCCCTCGGCACTCGATAGTAACTCTGTAGTGTCGTACAACTAGGGGGTGATGTGCGGTGTCGGGGCCTGGACGTCGATCACGTTGATCGAGTCATCAAACATAAAGCGAGGCAACTGGGACAAGGTGCGGTCACTAATGGATCTCTAAGCAACCTATAGTAAGCAGTTTAGGATAAGCAGATAAGGTATGAAAGCAGGTAACAACAACAGGCTATGCATCAGAGTAGGATCATACAGAAAGCAGTAGCAGTTCTAATGCAAGCATGAGAGGAAAAGAAATGGGCGATATCAGAATGCTCAAGGGGGGGGGGTTGCTTGCCTGGTTGCTCAGACAAGAAGGAGGGGTCGTCGGTGACATAGTCGATCACAGCGGCATCATCGGTCTCGGGGTCTACCAAAGAGAAGAGGGGGAAGAAACAGTAAATACAGAGCAAACAATGCATCACAAGGCATAACATGACGAATGGGCTGAGCTAGCGTTGCCCTAACGTAGTACTACACGTTGCAGACGGAGGGGATAAACATCCGAGGATGAATTCCCGGCGCTAGGCGGATTCCGGACAGATGAAACGAAGGGGGATGGTGGCAGGTTTGCTATGCTAGGGACGTGTGGCGGATGAATGGGTTGCGTATCCGGGTTCGCCTCGTCGTCCTGAGCAACTTTCATGTACAAAGTTTTTCGATCCGAGCTACGGTTTATTTAATATGATTTTCTAAAGTTTTTATTAATTCTGGAATTTAATTATTTATTTCAACATTATTCAGAATAGTAAAAGATGACGTCAGCATGATGCTGACGTCAGCAGTCAACTGTGCAGTTGACTGGGTCAACTACATGTGGGTCCCGCATATCATACACTGTTTAGTTTAATTAGGGTTTAGTTAATTAATTATTGTTTAATTAAATTAACTAATTAATTAGATTAATTTAAACAGGATTAATTAACTTACTAATTAATTAATCAATATTTTTATTAATTACATTTTCATTTCTTTTTAATTTTCGTTTTAGGGGGTGTGGGGCCCCTACGTCAGTGGCCCAGGGGCATCGGGCCCCACCCGGCAGTGGCCCAGGAGGCAACCGGGCGAAATGGGTGCGGCCGCCCGCCCGCATGGCCTCGGGCGTGAGGGTGCTGGAGCCGGGCGGGGTGGACCCAGGCGACGGCGTGGCCACCGCGGGGCTCGCCGGCCGGCCGCGGCAGGCGGAGCGGGCGCGTAGGGGCAGCCGCGGTGTGGGGCAGCAGGCGGCGGAGCCCGAGCGGTGGCAGCGGAAGGTCTGCACGGGCGGCGACGCTGGCGGAGCAGAGCCGCGGGGCGGGGCTCGGACGCGCGAGCAGGGGAGGTCCGGCGCGGCTGCGGGCAGCGCCGGTCGCGGCGGCGGCGGTGATGGCCGCGAGCGGTGCAACGGGTGCGCGGTCAGGGCGCGGCGAGCACGCGCTCGCCGCGAGCGCGGGCGCGAGACGTAGAGGGCGCGGTGATGGCATTTAGCCGACGCCGACGCGGAACGAGGGGGGAAAGGAGGGCTCACCCCCCTTGCAGGGGTACGGCGCGAAGGCGCGATGGCACCGGTGGGGAGGAGGACGGTACGTTCGGCGACGGGATGAAGGCGATTTGGCGACGGGGTTGGCGCGTCGAGGCGGCGAGGGCGTCCAGCGAGGCGGAGCTCCGTGGAGGCGAGGCGTCGGCGGCGGGGCGGCGCGGTCGCTGTGGCGGACGGCGCACTGCGGCGGGGCGAAGGGGTCGGGGCGCGCCAGGGTCGCGGGTCCGGCGGAGGCCGCTGCCCCCGATCTGGATCGGGGGAGGGAGAGGGAGCGAGACGTGGGGGGGGGGGGGGGGGGGGGTTGGGCTAGGGTGGGGTTAGGGTTTGCGGGTGGTGGGGGATAAGGGAGGCGGTTGGGCCGGCCAGCTGGGTTGGGCCGGCTTGGGTGGGCCAAGGCCCAAGGAAGGCAGGGGGCGCGCTCTCTCTCTCTCACCTCTTCTTTTACTTTTTTAAAAAAACTTTTCTGTTTTCTTTTATTTTCAGAAAGCAAAATAGTTTTATAAAAAACTAATCTTGCACCTAAAATACCATTTTAACTTAGGCCACTGCTATAATTAACTTGGCACAAAATTAAAGTAGTTAGTATTTTTACCAATTAGAAAGGCAATAAAATTATCGACTAGACACTTTGTTTTATTTAGTTTAGGGCAGTGAAACACCTTATAAAAATGTTGATTCACCACCAATAGTAACCAATGATTATTTGCCACAAGAAGAACATTTTAGGCTCTCATGTTTGTGAAATTTTGAATTTCACTATAGAATTGAATTTGAATTCAAGTAAATTTGAAATGAGATAGGATCAAAGATGATCATGCATTGTTTAGCCAAAAAGATTAGATTAAACCCAGGGGGTTACTGTAGCATGATACTCGGGGTGTTACAACCTTGTCTCTAAGTAGATCTGTATATATATATATATATATATATATATATATATATATATATATATATATATATATGCCCACGAGGCTCAAGCAAACATACAAACTATTCCACCAATCCTCTCTCCCTTCTAACATGGTATCTATCGCAAGTCGATCCTAAACCCTAGCCGCCGCCGCTTCCGCACCCGCGCGCCGCCTCGAGGCGGTCGGCCTCCATGACCGCCGCCGGGGGCCGCCGCCCGTACCTAGGGTTCGTCCGCCGGTCGTGTTGACCGGCTGCCCTAGAGAGTCTTTTTCCCGATCCCTTGACCGGTTTTTCGCTCTCTCGCCGGTCAGTTTGATCGGCGTTTTTCTTTTTTGGTTTTCTGATCTAATCTTGATCGGTTTGCGTCGCCCGCCGCCGCCGTCGACCCCTGCGCTCTCTACTCCGACCCCGCGACCAGCCGGCCTCTCCTCCGACCCGGCGGCCACGCGCGCCGAGGCGGCCCGTCAGGGCCAGCCGCCGTCCGCGTGTCGGTCCGCCCGTCGCCCTGCGCCGGCCGTCACCGCCCTGCTCCGACCGGGACACCTGCATCGCCCCGACCCGGGCCTCGCGCCATGCGACGGCCAATCATAGCCGTCGCTCGCGCGCCGGCCCGCCCATCGATCCATCACCGCCTCCGCCGCGTCTACACGGCGGCCCGGCAGTCTACCTCGCCGGCCTCGTCCTTCCGGCTGCGTCGGGACGCTGCGTCGGCTGCCTCAACTCGGGCGCGCTGCTCCGTTGGTCGCTCGGGCCTCGCTGCCCGGGTGCCGGCGTTGCTTTGGCAGCCCGGGTGCTGGTGCTGACAAGCTCGTCCGCACGACGTCCCACGCCGTCCGTCGTCGCCGGCTTCATCTCGGACTCCGCCGCCACCACGCCTCCACCGAGCGGCGTCCCCGACCTCGCGCGTGATCGGCTTGATCACCGCTCGCCGCCGCTCGCCGCCTCATCTATGCCACACGACCGACCTGGCCCGTCGGTTACGCGCGCCTCCGCAGGTCCCGTGAAGATCGTCCCGAGTTCAGCGCCTCTCCACCGATCGAGCATCGGGCTGCCGCTGCGTCGCCCCGTCGGGCCACAGCACCGCCGCCCCGTGGTTCTCCTCGCGGCTGCATCGACTCGTGCTCGCCGCTGCGTCGCCCCTTCGGGCCGTAGTGTCGCGATACGCGGTCCCCGCCGCCCCGAGGCCGTCCCGCGGTTGCACCGACTCGCGAACCGCCGTTGTGTCGCCCCTTCGGGCCGTAGAGTGCGGCCCGCGGTCCCGCCGCCGCCCCGAGGTCTTCCCCGTCGCCCCGACCCGCCTGCCGCCGTCGTGCGTCGCCCCTTCGGGCCGTAGCGCCGTGGCTCGCGGTCCACTCTGCGGTCACCGTGCGTCGACCTTCTGTGGTATGCGCCGCGCCGTCTCCCTTGGCGCAGGAACGTCACCGTCCGTGCCGGTCTTCGTCACGCTGCCAGGGTTCTTCGCCTACTTCGAGCACCGCCGCCGCACTCCTAACTTAGCCGCCGCTGCTCTTCCTTGGCCGTCGTCGCCGCTACCTTTGTAGCCGTCGCCGCCCGTCCACCCCCTTCATCTTCGTCCAAGCACCAGCCCGTCGCCAGCGTCGCCGTCATCTATCCTGCCCACTTCGTCTACTTCGACCATCGTTGGTGACATCGGCCCCGCGTCGATGGACGCCGCAATCGTCGTCGAGTTCTTCTCTGCTGACCCCTCCGACTTCTCCGACATGGCGTACAGCTCGTGCAGGTCCCTCGTCTACGCATGCCCGGTGTTGGCAACACTGATGTGTGCCTTCGGCCCTGTTTGGTTCAGCTGTGGATTTCTAAAAGTAGCTGTGAAAAATCTGCTGTGGAAAAACAGCTGTGGAAAATCTGATGTGAAAAGATGTAGGTCATTTGGCAAACCAGCTGATACAGCTTTTTCAGATTTTGGCCCGCAGCGGAATCAGATTTTGGGAAGCACGTCCTGGGCTGCTTCCGCTTTTGCTTTAGATTTTGGCAGCGGATTTCTGGAATCGGATTCTGCTGGGTTCGCTCTTTGGTTCCGATTCTGCTGCGCGGCAACGGAATCCTTTGATAAAAGCTGAACCAAACAGGGCCTTCATCCACGACGTGTCTCTGGCCCTGGCAAGCCTGGTCGGCACTTCGTCAACTTCGTTTTTGTCCGTCTACGCATGCCCAGTGCTGGCAACACCGGTGCGTGCCTTCGTCCATGATGTGTCCCCGGGCTTGGCAAACCCGCCGCGACGCGTCGTCAACCACATCTTCTTCCCGGCGCATCACTACTTCGACACCACTGCGCCCATGACTAACTCGGCGCCTTCTTGCGCCCGTGGCTCCATGGCGACATCCTCGACACCGACTCCCCAACTCGAGTTGACCACATCATTCTTCGCACGACTACCTCGACACGGCTCCACCACCCACGCTCTCGGCTACATCGAAAAATGGCACAAAGGGCTACTGCCTGCTTGAGCAACCTCGTTGGTTTCCACTCCAGCCACGACTCCGCGATGCGTTGACCGTTACGACTGTGGGGGGTGTCCGTCGGCTTGCCTTCGGATTCTTCTCCAGTCTCACCGTCTACGTCGCTACCGTTGTGACTGCGGGGGGGGGGGGGTGAGTAACGTGATTGTATTAGGAAACATAGGTTAGACTAGGAAATATTCTGGCTTGCCTTGTACTCCAAGTAGATCATGTACTCCTATATATATATGCCCACGAGGCTCAAGCAACACACAAAACTATTCCACAAATCCCTCTCTCCCTTCTAACAGTGAACATCAGGGCAACGACTCTGGATGGTCTTTGATTGTGCGCCTATGGCGATCTCAGGAACAATGTGAGTGACAACTGTGTGTTGGTTCGGTGGACGGGCCCTAGATGGGGCGATCTGACTTTATGTCTAGGTCGCGGCTCCTGGGGTGTTGGTGTGCGGGTGGTTGCCCTGTGTAGCTTGTGTTGCAGACATCTAGGTCATGTGGCGTCGGAACTCAGGTATGAGTGGTGGCATGTTGGGGTCACAACCTCGAAAGGTGCTATCGACGGACCGCGTCGGGTGTGGCGGAGCGGATTGATGTCTGGATGACGTCCCCGAGGCTTTTGGCAGCATTGAGGGGGCTGGTCTCGTACCGTCTGAGGTGATGAGGTTGTCTTTGGTGTTGATTGTCGACGTGTCTGAAGTTAAAAATGGTTTTCTCTCTCTGCTAGGCCATATACAATGCAGTCTAGTCAGGAGTCTGTAACACATGCCACATGAGATATTTTTCTACGTGGAGGTAAGAGAGTGAGGAGAGAGAACAAGGGTGTCTAGAATTTAACAGACGGTTGATATCCCTAAAATATCGCTACTTATCGACAGACTTTTTTCCATTGTATGCTCAGCCGTCGTTAATTTGACGCCTCCCCGTCCAACTGCCATATCCCCTGCTCAACGGTCCCTCCTAATTTTTGGGTCCTTTTTCCTTCTCTTTTTTGCTAAAATTTTGGGTCCTATAGATAGCCAGACAGTCTAATGTACAAGTTGTTTTTATGTCTATCTGTCGATAACTTGGGGTATTGCTACAGACAACTTGCGTCTGAACTAAGTGGTGGAAGGCCTGCCAGCAAGGCCGAACGGGTCTCCCCGTTGGCTCATGTCGGTGTGGTTGTCGTTTCTTGTTGCGTGCATTGCGCCGTCGGCGAGTGTGGACTTGTCCCTGTTTGGGGTGAAGGAGTTGAGCAGGCTTGGTCCTGCATGTATCTGTTTTCAACAGTTTTTCTATAACTAACCGTTCAACAATCTTCTTAATAATTAGTTAAATGAAAGAAAAACATGGCTCCACATGTTTCTGAAAAAATATTTGTGACTTTTTTGGAATGAAACGTCGTGTTTCTAAAGTGTAACCATTCAACATCGGCTGGATAAAAAGAAAAACTACAGCCGAGTAATTCCATGAGAGCTCAACGGGGAAGACATGGCAGCTGATTAGGGTCGCCCGGCGGTGACAGCCCATGCATGTTACTGATTAAGCTCCATAATATCTGCAAGTGCAGTGTTTTTTTTTTGCGGGGACAAGTGCAAGTGCAGTGTTTATGTACTAATCACTATCGATCGTATCAAAGACTTTGTCTTCCATCATCTCCGTGTTTGTGTCTTCCATAATATGTGC
Organism: Triticum urartu; assembly: GCF_003073215.2. Taxonomy (NCBI): domain Eukaryota; kingdom Viridiplantae; phylum Streptophyta; class Magnoliopsida; order Poales; family Poaceae; genus Triticum; species Triticum urartu. Next base: position 454,471,502 of record NC_053028.1, read on the forward strand.
GAGAGAGAGAGAGAGAGAGAGAGAGAGAGAGAGAGAGAGTTGACATCTCCAGGTAGAGCCAAAACAAGGCGGAGTAGCAGAATGTGATCTGTCGTGGTTTGTGTGTTCGAGGGTCAAACAGGCCGCCCGGCTGGGGAGATGGAAAAGTTGACAAAGCTTACACAGGAGATGATCGCGTACCTCGCAAGCAAATGGCATGTAATGTAATGCATGTGGACACGTACGAACTGCTATCGCGAATGGAAGAGAATTAACTGTCACGCGTATGGTCTTGCATTCTTGCTGGCTAGAGTAAGCTAGGAGCTATCGCGCGACTTTTTAGCTTGGTTACAGCTAAATGAGATGATCCATCGAATATTCGCTCTCTAATTAACTAAATGAGATGATCCATGCATGACGTATCCGCACGGGTGCACGGACGGTGCTGCTAGACTAATAACTTTGGCTGCTGCTAGCGAGCTCCCACGCCGTGCAGGCGATCCATGCATGTGCACGGTTGCACCTGCCTAGGTCGACAAATTTTGTTAATTTTAACAGCTTTGACCTTATCAATTGTACTGTATGTAGAGACGCCTGCCTGTGTATATATAAAGGAATGAGGATACGTAGACTCAACATCTTTCTCATTAACCAAGATCCAAGAGCAATCAGCTAGCTAAGGCAAACTTAGCTACGAGTAAGAGGGGAGTTACTACCTAGTACGAGTGCTAGCAGGATGCCGGAAGAACCGAGGCGCAGCAACAATCAGCGCCTCCTGCCTATACGTAAGTTTTCTCGCCCTGGTTCTTCTTCTGCGTCATCACTTGTTATCCGTCCGATGTTGCAAGATTTCCAGCCCATCACATTTTCCTTGAGGTGATCAATTCGTGCGGACGTCTGCATGTTCGCATATATACGTGCGTGCGAGCTTTGTTTCGAATGGGGATTACACATGTTATAATCCACATCCTTGTCAAGTTTCTTTGAGTGATTATTAAACTCTATCCTTGAGACCTAGGCGTCTCTCATGGCCTCAGATCGATACTAGTAGCTCCGTTCGCTCAGATCTGAGTCTTGGCCTTCCCCGCGGCGCCTCGCGATCCTTCTTCTATAAGGAAAGGGCCACAGCTACTATTTTATGTTCATGTATTGGTCGAGTTTTCTCTATTATTCCATCTTTTACACATCTGCTGTATTATTTTTGTGCATTTTGACATTTCTATTTCTGGGTCGTTATATCTATTTGCAGATGGTTTTCTTTAGGCATATACTATATCATACCTACGTTTAGCCTGTTTTGAGCAAAATCCAAGGTTTTTGTTGTTGTTGCGAGAATCCAAGGTTCTCTGTGCATCGAAAACTCTGCTACCCGAATTCGACATGGTGGACATTTTAATTGTTGTGAAGCACAATTACATTTCGCAGACCCTTGCAATTAGCTATAAAAAACACCAAATCTGACGCAGTTTGGCTTGTTTTGTGAACCATGTGCATCTGCAATGATCTTTTTTTTTTGCGGGACATCTGCAATGATCTTCATGGACACTTGCATTTTTTTCCCTATAAGGATGTAAAAACAGTTTGCATAAGTTATTATAATGTATCCCACATGATTTCAGTTTTATCACTCTTTGTTGTCTTTTTTGTTCTCCCTGCAGGAAATACAGCAATTGTAGGTCCTGCTAGGCGACAGCTTCAGTTCACGCAGGAACGAACTACCAACCAAGGCCCAACTCATGGGAACAGTTCAGCAGGTTGTAAGAAGATGAAGGGGACCGAAGTCAAAATTTTGGTTTTATTTTTGACTCATTGGCTCTTATACGAAACTTATGTCCATGTTGTAAATTTTGAGGCAAAAATTAATGCCTACGCAATACATATAACCTACTTGTCATTTTTTGGTTCATATTTGAACTAAATCCAAGGATTACATACAAAAACTCACTGTCCTGATTAATTAGATCCAATTCTTTTTAAGCGAGTCTATAGACTATATTTTCACATACGCATGTAAGTTTTCCAAAATAATGACTTAATTGAGTTGTGTTTGACAATTTACTTTGCTCGGATGGCTTACAGTTTCGCTGAATTTTATTTATTTAAAATTTATGGAACATATTTTATTTATTCGAAGGGGTGAATGCTCCATCGAGGGGTGGAGTTTGGTATCCTTTCAATACACCATGTTATCATACGAATATACTCAACCCATGGAAACAACCTATCTCGTAGGTAGATAACACAAAGGTTGAATGGTTATATTTTCTTGTCCTGATAAAGACTTTGCTTTTAAGACATTTTACAACTTATATATGCGGCTAATTAGTCTAAAATTAAATGGAACTTAATAAAACTTTAGAACATTGTAAGTTGCTATTTCTATTTTAAGTCGCATGCAGCCGCTAGACAGGTAACAAGCATATTTTTTATTATGCTTTTTACTATTATTTCATATATACATGTAAGTTTTTTCCAAAATAAGCTCATATGTTTTTCGTAGGTTACTATAATTTAGTTTCTCACATGTCTTTTAGTTTATTTGGTTTTATTTGAAAATTGAAATTCATTTATCTCCATGAAGGGGGGAATGCTCCCATGCGGGGTGGAGTTGGCCATCTCAGTAACCCCCAAGCCCAAGTTCATTCTACCATTATAGCTCCAGCCCATCAAAATGAAGAAACTAGTAAGTGGATGTATGAAAATTAGAATGTTATGTTTTGATGTTCTTGCGTAGACTTATTTGCTATTCTAAAATTTATGTAAAAGGCACATTTAGTCTGACAACCGGTAAATTATGTGACCTTTGAGGGCAAAAAAACATGGAACTTGGTTTAGATAGAACATCTATCTCTTGGCGTTTTAAAAACAAAACTCAAGGATATATGTGCAAATATCTTCTTTATATCATGATAATATGCAATTTTATAATTTCTGTTAAGCAAGTTTGTTTTGAGTATGATTTCATATAGACTTGTGTAAATTGCCCAAAATAAGCCCACACGCTACTAATATACTTATTTTACTTTTCTCATACATCTTCCAGGTAAAATGAGCATTGAATATTAATATATTTTGGAACTCATTGTTTCGTGTAGGGGTGAATAACCCAGCAAGGGGTGGAGTGGGCAATCCTATAAACCAGCAGGAGAATTCTACTAGGATTGTCTCAAACCATGAAAACAATATAGGTATTGGGGCATGTTCATTTGAGTATGATTCCATATAGGCCCATGTAAATTTCCCAAAATAAGTCTACATTATACTAGTGTAACTTATTAGTTTACTTTCTCACATGTCTTCCATGTAAACTAAGAATAAATTGTTAATATATTTTGGAACTCTTTTTTCACGTAGGGGTGAATTACCCGTCAATGGGTGGAGCGGGAAATCCTACCAAGACACAGGATAATTCTACCAAGATAGTCTCAAACTATGAAAACAATACAGGTATGCGTATGTAAATATAAAAAGTTCAAATGATTATGTTTTGTTCTAGGAGAGACTCATTTTCTCTCCCAAAACTTGTGTAAGATTTAATCCACATTTTAATTATGCTTATGTGTTGAAATTCACTTTTTTCATGATTGAATGTTCCATCGTCGATTGTTGTTATCCCTCCTCACACCCCACAAGGTCATGGTGCCAATGTAGTCTCAACTCCTGAGAACAACACATCAACCGGTAAGCTTTTTCTTTACGAAAAGGATCACATGAGATTTGTCGTTTTAGTTATGTGCATGGATAAAACAAGCAAGTCTATTATAAACCATGAAGGTGACCAGCAAAAAGAAGTAGGACACTCTTGAACTCCTACAATGTTGCTTCTAAAGTTCTTGGCTCCTGCAAGGGACCAATGCGTCGAATAGCGGTAGTAAATGCACAAATGAAGATACACGCAGGGATAGTTATGTTTCTAGAACCTACGCTCCATGGTGAGCACATGCTCACAACCCACCTAACATGTAGCATAGTTGAATGGTTATGTTTTTTTATACTGGGAGACAATGACCATTTGCTTCCTGAATTAACTTATGATAAATTCTATATAGAACCTCTTTGCACATAACTTATTTGCAGCCTAGAATACATTTTTCATTTTGTGGTGTCTATTTTGATCTATATCCATGCATATTTGTAACCAAATCCACTCTATCCAAATTAGATACAATTGAAAAACATTTTCGGTGCAACATTTTATAGCATTATCTACTCATTATATAACTGTATGAATATTGGAGTACATATTTTATCAAATCTGATGCAGTATATGTCAGTCTCACCTAATTTTAATTGTAGATGCATCAACCGTTGGACCACCAAACAGAGCTATCCATATGGCCCGTGAAAATCCTGTCGCTGCGATACAACCTCAAATTGTAAGTCTTAATGCCCCCCCCCCCTCCCGGCGCGCCGCGACCACGTCTCATGCATAACCATGTCCATGATGACTGAATCGTCAATCTGAAATCAATTTTCCTAGGTCAATGAGTGTAGCCATGAAGAGCGACTCAAGTTCAATGAAGAAAGACGCATGCAGGTGCCTATGTTGGCCCTACATGAACTGCAAATAAACGCATACATGTGTAGCACGTGAATAATATACTCCTATGCACGTGCTGCTCACAAGCATGTGCTTAGTGAGCGTCATTTGTCTGTAATTTATACATGTAAGCATATCACAATAAGCATGCATTAATGATGTATACTTGGTAAATGAAATATTATATAAGTTGTTATTTGCACATCTGATGTATTTATATTGTTATTTATTAGTATTTATTTTCTTTTTGGGCAAAATATTTCTGAATATTCCAAGAGCAACCTACAATTCGTTTTTGTTTAGGCTACACCTAGTTGGACATAAGACGTTGGGGGCGAAATCTATGGTCGGTGGCACCTGGGGGTTTCATCCTAATGAACCAATAATCCTTGTTAACTTGTCTCTTTAAACCGGAATCCTTGGCGATTGCGATATCTAGCCTACTGCAAGTTGGAAGTTGAACTCACTTATATGTGCCAACACACAGGCCGCTGCCCAGAGTGCAATATGTTCCCCTTTCCTATTTTGGTTAGAGCCATCGGTTTTTCAGCACACATTTTTGTTGTTGCTAACTGCCCATGCACACATTTCTGTTGTTGCTTTTATTCCCTTTCCTCCTTGCCTACCCCTTTTTTCTTTTCCTTTTTCTTTTTGTATTTGTATTTTTCAGTTACTCGTGTTTCCTTTTTAGCCTTTTCTTTCTTAGCATTTACCTGTTTTGCTTCTCCCCCTTTAGCTTATTTCTTATTCTTCTTTCTTTTGGTTCATTTTAGCATGTATTTAAAAAATGTTTATAGTGTGTTCTCAAAAATATTGGTCATTAAATAAATATATTCATGGTTATTTCAGAAATGTTCGACATGAAGTTACAAAATGTTCACCATGTATTAAAAGACATACATCGTGTACTAAATCGTATCAATTGTGAAATATTCATTGTGTGTTTCAAAAAATTCGCACTGGGAATTTTAGAATATGTTCATCGCTTATTAAAAACATATATTCAGAGCGTATTTCAAATATATAGAAAAGTTTCATTGTGTATTTAGAAAATGTTTATCATATATTTCAAAAAATTCATTGCGTATTTGAAAATTTTAGAAAGCAGTAAAAATAGAAATATAAATAGCAGGTTTTAAGCAGTTTTATTGAGTGCTATGTTCTTTTTATACAACTCATTTGGTTTCCTGTTGTGGCTATTTTCTCTGTTGTTTCTTTTTATATTTACTTCTCATTTTCTATCTTTTTGTTTTTTCATTCCTTTTTGCTTATGTTTTCTTTTTTCCTTTCACGTTTTCCCAATTTTTATTTATTTTGGTTTATGTTTCTTAAGTGCAACAATACTTGAAGATTTGTAAATGTGCATAATGTTTTTAAATGAACTTTTTTTCTTAATACATGGAAATGTTTTGGAAATAGATAATGTTTTTCTAAACATGATTTTGGTAAAATGTGCCAGCCCTTTATTAAAAATACATGGCCTGAAATGCATAAACATTAATTTATTACACATTTTTTGCAAAAATAATAAATTTTCTTTGTAAGTTAATATTTATTTTAAGATACATGAGCTTTTACCGTAAAATCAAACATTTCTTTATAATATGAAAACAATTTTTTGTCATTACATAATCATAACATTTTGTTGACATATGTGAACATTTTCCAGAATAATATGAATATTTTCCATGTCACATAAAATAAAATAAAATAAAACGTGTGAACATCTTATATTAATATATAACTCTTGAAATATTTATTTTTAAGAAATAATTTTGAAAACTATTACGCAAGTGCTGGAACATTTAGGCTTTTATTGACTGTAGTACCAACTGGAACAAAATTTACAACTCAACGACGTGAGTTAGGCGACAAAGGGTGTTTGTCGATGAACGTCGTTGGCGTGCCTGTCCAGAAGAAAAATAAAAGGAAAGGAAAGAAAGAAAACGAAATAGAAACAGAAGAAAAATATACAGAAAAGGGAAAAGGGAGAGAAAGGGAAAAAAACTGGAAAAAGGGAAAGAAGGAAAACTAAAAAACCAGAACAAGAAAAAAAACCAGTTTAGGTTCCCCAAACTGGAAAAAAAACCTGTATGGAACCTCTAGAAGGTTCCCAAAACCGGGATTGCAGCAACCATTAACGGGCCGGCCCATATCACGTCGCTCGCTCGTGAAGCCTGTGTGAAACCTCTACAGCTTGATGCACGGTTCTTCAAATAGGAAATTTCGCTCCTATTGGACGCTCATTGCTCCCGTGTCGTATAGGGGGGCGGAAATGGACTGGCCCATTGGCACAGAAGCGAAGCGAGTTAAGCACTTAAGCACAACAACATGATGCCAAGAATCCCAAAAAGGATGTTACCCCCCCCCCCCCCCCCCCAAAAAAAAAGAATCCCCAAAAAGAGAGCCACTTGAGATGATGACCACTGGTGATTAATGTGTGGCACAAATCTTTAAGAACAGACAACAACGATAGATTTGAATCATTTTTTGAACATTTCTTGGAAATTGTGAAGAATTTTGAAGTGCTGATTTTTTTTGAAACCCCAAACAACTTTTGTCATCCCAACATTTAAAAAAAATGTACACAACTTCTGTAATTTCAAACATTTTTTGTGAACATGAACAAGTTTTGAAATTCCAATTTTTTTACAAAATGCAATTAATCTTTGGAAATTCCGATTTTTTTATATCCCAACATTTTTCTAAGAAAGTGAAGAAAATTCGAAAAAATGAACAAAATTTTAAAATGTGAACTATTTCTGAAAAAGTGAAAAAAATCAAGTTGTTGTTGTTTTGGCAAAATAGGAATAAGAAATTATGAATTTGGTTTGGAAAATGCAATTATGAACCGGGAACATCTTTTCCAAACAAAAGTTTCAAAAACACGAACATTGTTTAAAAATTCCTTTTTTTAATTTGTAATTTTTTGAAAAAAAAGAGAAGGAAAACAAAAAATGGAAAAGACATGGTTTCCAAACAAAGTGAAGTACTTTTTTGAAGCATGGTTTAATACAGTTTAGGTGTTTATATTTCGTCCAATTTGTTTTGGTCAAAATCAGTCAACATGACATCTAGTTTTGAAGATGACGATGCGAGAAACACAACATTGAAAATAGTTCTTGATTTGGTAGCACGGTTTTGAGAGATTAATCATTTAAAAATAGAATATAAGAAAAAAGCACAAATAAAACCACCCATCTTTCCCTGCGCATGGAAAGAAATTCACCAAAACTCTCCTATATTGCTACAAGTGACGCACATACGTTGCACCACTTGTCATCACCAGAGAAGGTTGGAACACTCCAAAACTTTTGATTTGGTTTTATCAAATTCTTAATTTGATTTGAAGGAGGTTATTTAAAATTTTTCTAAAAGACCCTCCTTTTCAAAAAAAAATCTCTTATGACGAGTATTTTTCTTTTTGGGTTCATCCAAATCTTGATCTTCGGTCTTGAGGGTTTTTCATCTTATATTGGCTCAACACAAATAAGGTTGGAAGGTCTTTACAATTTATTTTTAATAAAAAGAATTCCTAAATTTTGGATTTATTCTTCCCCATTCAAGAAGTGCCCTCTTGCCATGACCTATGTAAAATATTTTCTTCCAAAACCCACCTCTATATTTTGGATCAAGCCAAGCATCCAATTCCAGCAAGTTTCAACGTCTTTTAAATTGTATTTCTATTTATCTTAACCTCAAAATCATTTTCTGTCATTTATTTGGACTATGGTGGTTTACAAAGGAACTACCTAATTTCCTGTGGCTCTTGATCCCAAATAAACTTCTCTGGCTAGTCCTTAGTATCCTCAACCTAGATCCATCAAGATCCACTGGTCCACAGTTCAAATTTTTCAAATTTTTCTTGCTGCAAGTTTGGACCAGATTTGCCTTTTTGGTGAAATTCATTCTTTTTCTTTTCCTAAAAATCTGAGATAAATCAGGCAGCCCCTAGATGCATCAAGAGACCACCTCACCAAGTCCCAGCTCCAGAATTTTTTTTCACGTGCCTAAATCATTTCGTCGAACAATTGGCGTGCACTGTTCCTGTCAAAATTCAGAGTTTCAGTGTTTTGGTTCAGTCTTCAGTGTTGTTTTCTTCAGAACTTGGCGTCGATCTCGCCAGTGCGCGCGTTGGCGCCTTGCTCACTGCTCCCCCTTCTTATCCATCGCACCGCACGGTTGCCTGGACGGTTGCGAGCGTCGGCGGTGAGCTGGCAGAGGTGCATCGCCCCCGTGAGCGGCGACAGCAACACTCGATGCGGCTGCCAGAGAGGCGCAGCGTGGAACGGCGCTGTCCAGCACCGCCCACACCACCAGGCGCCTCCGCGTGGCCGTCCCCTCCCCTGTACGTGCTGCAGAGCCGTCGTCGTGGCCTGGAAAGCATAGAGCGCGCTTCCTGCCGCCGACGTGCCCGTGAGGCTGTTCCGTCGAGAGCTTGGAGTATCACCCAAGTCATACCAAGTTTAGCCCTTGAATGGAACCAGTGGACCAACCCGATGATGCCCAATCACCTAATCCTCCAGCCCGACCACTGCCTCGCCGTAATCGCTCGCCGGAGTTATCCCGTTCTCGGCAACCGCCTCGGGCCGGCTATAAAAGGAGGCCCCGAGCTCGCCTTCGACCTAGCACCACCCCTCCACCTCACCAGAGCCGCGCCCAGCCACTAGGAGGACCTCGAGGAGGCCTTCTTCCCTGACTCCAGCCGCCCCGATCCACTTCGGGCTCCGGCACGATTCTCTCCGGTAAGGGCACCCCCTCGTCCCAAACCTTGCCAGTAGCCTCCTAGTGCTCCCACTCTTTTGACCCTAGCCTCAATTTGGCGTCTGCATCCCTCCTCGGCGAAATCCACCACCGCCTGAACCACCCTCCACCGGAGTGGAGGCCGCCGTCGACGTGGTGCTCGCCGACGACCAACTCCACCACGCACGGACGCGGAAGAGCTCCGTGAACCCATAGGTACTCTCCATTTCCCCTACCTCGCCGTGGATCGACGCTGGCGACCACCGCAAGCCTCGGGCGCCGGTGGACTCTGTCTTGAAATTCAAACCTGACGGGTGGGACCCCCTCGTCAGTCTCTCCTCTCTTATTCGAACCGTTTTCTGAAAATGCGTTCAGGTAAAGTATGCTTTCCCTTTTGGGTTGGCGTATTTCTAACTGAAGCGTTTTCTATTTTTATAAACTAGCCCCTAGATAGTTTTCTGTTTATAACAGATTAGTCCCTGGACTAAAACCTTTATATCTTTTAAACAAAAGATGATTTTGAGTTGATTCTTTTTCTGTCATCTTTATTTTTCTGTCTAGTTTTTTATCATATTTATTTGAAAATATTTGAAAACAATTTTATGCACAGATGGTATTTACGTTAGTATCCAATTTCTTTTATACCGTAGATACCGAAGGAGGTGACGGAACCGCAAACTTCGCCGAGCTAGACTCCGACTACTCCGAACCAGGCAAGCATGTTTGAGCCTTTGATATGATGAGTGTTTTGCATGTTTGCTTGAGTAGTTTTCTCATGGCATGTTTATATAAGCATATTGTGAATGTTATATTGCATGCAAGGCAAGCTACAGGTGAGCTTCGAAGTTTGATGAGTTCACATGATGGTGAGATAACCTGATCATGTGGTGGCATGATAGGTTGTAAGCTGGTACTGTTGAAGCATGCCAGTCTTATGTCAACCATGTAACTCCAGTGTTAACATGGATCAAGTCTTGTTCCCGTTCGTCCCCGTCCGTGCTACCACATGTTTTTCTGCAAAGAATGCGGTTTAGTAAGTTGCAAACCTCTCTCCTTGTACACACCAAATAGAGGGGCCGTGATGAGGGTTCCATGGCCCTGGATTAAAGCCCGTCATCCGGTCAGGGGGCATGGGTGTTTCCGGTTGGGACTGAGAGGGGAGCACCCCTTAGAGCGCGCGAATATAAATTTGATCCCATGCTATTCGAGGTTGTAGCCTCCCCGTGTCAGAGGTCTTGTTGAACGTTGCCTAGGGTGATCCCTGGCAGCAGAATGTGGAATGGGTGTGTACTGGTTAGATGTGTTTCTTCTAAAATACAGTCAATGGAACTAGTCCTTTCTGACTACTGAAATCCGTTGGCTATGGATTAACAGTGCAAACTCTGCAGAGTCATAACCATTCGAGTAACCGTGTCCATGGCCAAGGACCTTGATCAACATATCAGTGTCAGTCTCCGTGTCTGTCTCAGTATCCGTCTCCGTGACAGTCTCCGAGAATGAGCATGAAGCCGAGAAGGGTAAACCCGGCTGAATGTTATTCCGGTGGATGGACTAACCGGTTTATTATTATGTACTAAGTATTTCCTTGGGATGATCTAAATTCATGAGCTATTTAAATTCGAATGACGAAATATAAGCCCTTTACGTGATGTCGCTCAGACGTCCGACTACGGCATTCTTGTTATTTACTTTTGATATAAGCCCTTTATGTGATGTCGCTCAGACGTCCGACTACGGCATTCTTGTTATTTACTTTTGATATAATCCCTTTATGTGATGTCGCTCAGAGGTCCGACTGTGGCATTCTTGTTATTTACTTTTGATATAAGCCCTCTATGTGATTTCACTCAAACGTCTGACTGTGGCATCCTTGTTATTTACTTTTGATATAAGCCCTTTATGTGATGTCGCTCAGACGTCCGACTGTGGCATCCTGATTATTTACTTTCATTATAAGCCCTTTTCGAGATGTCGCTTAGACGTCCGACTGTGGCACGTACTGTCATTTACGTTTCAGTATAAGCCCTTTATGTGGTGTCGCCCTGACGCCCGACTGCGGCATGTTTATTTATTTTTACCTTTCGAGGCATCGCTTCAGACACCCGATCGGTCTTCAGCTATTTTATTGGGATTTCGGGAGGACTACCGCCTGACTTCCTTTTATTTATCGTGCAGTGCAAATTTATTACCTGAGTGTGCATTACTAATCTGCTCATGTGCATCATGTTTGCATTTGTTATATTTTATGTCCAAACTGTCTTGGGAGTACATTCAAAGTACTCACCTGGCTTGTTGATTTGGCCAGATGTTGACGAAGGCGATCTTATGGATGAAGAGTTCGATAGCGAGTCCGACGCCTAGAGGAGTCCCAGTCAGTCCCGTGCGATCCTGGAGTTGGTCACTTGTATTATATATGCTTCCGCTACCCAAATAAAATCATCAAGCCTCACTCCGGTGCTTGATGAGTTGTAAGATTTTGGAGTCATGTCACCCACTACACTGTGACATATCCACCACCACTTTTATTGCGAGTCAGTAGTTATGCTACCATACTCCTTTGTTTCATATCCGCCCTTATGCATAATATCGGTGTGCTTGTAATAAAATTGTTGAGCAGCCTCAGCTCAACCTTGTATAATATTTAGTACTTCTGGATTTCTGTATCAAGGATTTGTGTGCTAGTAAGGAGGATTCTTCTGTACTGGTCAATACAAGGGTCAACTTTTCAATAAATGTTTTATTGGGAAACCGGTCCTGACAACCTTGGTACCAGAGCTAGGCTGACTGTAGGAAGCCACTAGGTGTGATTGCTAATCGGTTATTAGCGTAATAAGTGCTATTTTTAACACTTTACAATGGTAGCAATTTTCTGTTAGTCATCATAAATTTATGAATTGACTATCTGGAATTTTTGTCTACTTTTGTAGATGGCTGGCAGCGACTGTGAATCACAGGTGTTCGTCAATGTACCTGAGGGGTTTATCAAGCTTCTCGTCTCCATCACCAAGGTCGCGATCGGGCCATCAACTCGTCCGGAGTTCACACTCTACCAGCACAAGATCAGCGACAGCGTGTCTATGTACTAGGCCGCGGTGCAATTCAAGGGAGGACGTTCTGAGACACGCCGCTTTCGATTTGTGGGAAGGGCCATGCCTACAGAGAGGCATGCCATGCAGATGGCTGCCCGTGAGGCAATAGCTCGTCTCCAGGATGCTCTTCCTTCGATGAAGACTTGCCGCTACCGCTACCTTCCATGCCACGTGCCATACACTTGTCACTATGCATTTGCTTGCGCTAGGGGAGAGAGAGATGAGGCTATTGAAATGTTGGTTGAATATCTCAAAGCTCTTGAGGCAGCTTTTGACAACCTCGTGGACGACCTTGTGGCTGATCGTATGGACTTCGTTCAGGGCTGTTCCGCCAACAGGAGGGAGCTCCTCCATACAGCACCACCACTGACTTACGTCTCGTCCTCAGCCTCCTATGCACCTGCCATCTTAGCCACCGCTCGCCGCCTGCCTACTACTGAGGAGTTTGACCAAGTCATTGCCCCTACTCCAGTCCGTGCTGCATCACCAGCCGCGCCCGCACCAGATCCTCAAACCAGTACTTCGCGCCTGGAGCCTATTAGTGAGGAGGAGGTTGAGTCTCCAGCATCACTGGGTCTTACCCTCGGCAGGCAGAAGGAAGTGTTTACCATCTCCGACTGAGTGCGCCTGGCAGCCGTGCGATGTATCAGCTTGTATGATATGTGTATTTGTATATAGGTTTGGTGAGAAGTAGTTTGTGTGCGCATCATGTAGGAACTCGGAGAAGTGCACTAGCCTAAATAACATGTCAGGAATGTGTACGCACATCCTGAGTGGTGTATTGTATAATTATGGTTTGTGTGTAAGATATGTACTGAGCGGTCCTTCTCCATGTGCAACCAAGTATTTTCTTGAAAATTTTTGGAGTTCTTAAAATTTCCGCCTTTGCAATATTATTTATTTTTGCCACTCGGTTTTCTCATGAATTCTGCAAAAATATCCCAGAGTGGAAAATGCCTCGTCCCTGGACTCGTTCTATGCCAAGTCCGCCAGAGGAAAATTATGGAACCCAGACAAGTAACAATTTCACACAGGGACAGTCAAGTCAGCAAGGCAGTGAAACAACATTTTCTCAAGTATGCCGCCTTTATGAGCAAAGCCAACAGCAGCATCAAGAAATGATGAACCATGTTATCAATATGGGAAATCACCGTGAACCATATCAGCAGCATTCCAAATTGTCTGAACTACAAAAGACACGTCCCCCAACGTTCTCTCACACTGATAGACCTCTTGAGGCCGATGATTGGCTTCGAGGCATTGAAAGGAAGTTAATTATTGCATAGTGTTCGGACCGTGAGAAGGTACTTTATGCACCTCACTACCTCATGGGAGCAGCTGCATCATGGTGGGAAAATTTCCTACACATGCACCCCAATGAAAATAATATCTCCTGAGAAGAATTTAAAGAAGGTTTTCATGGGGCGCACATTCCCAGAAGTATTATGAAGATCAAGAAAAGGGAGTTTGATGACCTCAAGCAAAGAAGCATGACAGTGACTGAGTACAATAGTCAGTTTACTCAATTATCTCATTATGTCAACGAAGAGCATATAACTGAAAATAAAAAGATGGAAAAATTTCTGGACGGTCTGGCACCAGCACTTAAATGCCAGCTGGTCGTACACACCTTTTCGGATTTCAAAACACTTGTGGACAAAGCTATTACATTAGAAAATGAGCGCCGTAGCTTGGAGGATTTTCGCAAGCGCAAAAGGGACAAGACTACTCATGCTCGCAACAACCGGAACAAGACTGATCTTCAGAAAATTGGAGCGAACAAACCCCCAACCAGTGCTCCACGCCCGAACAAAAATTTTCATGCAAGAGACAAGGATTTTACATATCGCCCAGGCGTTACTTGCTACGCTTGTGGAGAGGAAGGACACTATGCCAAACAGTGCCCAAAGCCAAGAAACTCCCCCCCAAGCCGAACAACAATGAAAATAATTCAACACCCAAGCGTAACAACTTCAACCCCAATAACAATCACAGGAAGGGTCACTTGAACCATGTGACCAAGGAGGAAGCCCAGAATGCCCCGGATATCGTACTCCGTACGTTCCCTGTCAACACAATACCTGCCACGGTTTTTTGTATTCTGGAGCTTCTCACTCGTTCATTTCAAAGAAATTTGCTTTGCAACATGATTTTTCGATGCTTCCCTTGGAAAAATCCATGACCATCAAGTCCCCCGGGGTTAAGCAAATCACTCAGAGTTACTGCCAAGGTGTGGTTATTGAGATTGAGGGACTAAAGTTTCAGGCAAACCTCATTGTATTGGAAAATAAGGGATTGGGTGTTATCCTAGGAATGGACTGGTTAACCACCAACAAGGGATTTATTGAATGCTTCAATCGGACTGTAATTCTTACTCACCATCACGGGAAGACGATAAAAGTTGTAGCTCAAGAAAGACCAATATCACGGCAACCAAAGTTGAACAAGGTGGACAATTCAGAGTTAAGAGAAGTTCCAGTGGTATGTGAGTTCCCTCACGTATTTACCGAAGAACTACCAGGCATGCCACCAGACCGGTAAATAGAGTTCATCATTGAACTAGCGCCTGGAACCACCCCCATTTACAAGAAACCTTATAGAATGGCACCCTCCGAGTTGGTAGAATTAAAGAAGCAAATAAAGGAATTACTGGACAAAGGATTTATACGGGCCAGCTCCTCACCTTGGGGTTCACCGGTATTATTTGCCAAGAAAAAAGATGGGACACTGAGATTATGTATAGACTATCGAGCCCTCAACACGGCCACCATCAAAAACAAATATCTGATGCCACGGATAAATGATTTATTTGACCAGCTCGCACAAGCCAAGGTCTTCTCAAAAATTGATTTAAGGTCAGTGTATCATCAATTAAAAGTACGGACAGAAGATATCCCTAAGACAGCATTCGCCTCCAGATACGGATAATATGAATTTACAGTAATGCCGTTTGGACTGACAAACGCCCCCGCATATTTTGTCCATCTCATGAACAAAGTGTTTATGAAATTTATGGACAAATTTGTTGTGGTGTTCATTGATGATATTCTGGTGTACTCTAAGACACCAGAAGAGCATGCTGAACATCTCAGAATTGTACTGAGAGAATTAAGGAAACATCAATTATACGTCAAATTCAGCAAATGTGAATTTTGGTTAAGACAGGTTGGTTTTCTAGGCCACGTATTGACTCAAGAAGGTGTCGCTGTGGACCCAGAAAAAGTCAAGGCCGTACTTGGCTGGAAACCACCAGCCAACGTAACAGATGTACGAAGTTTCCTAGGGATGGCTGGATATTACCGAAGGTTTATTGAGGGGTTTTCCACCATAGCAAAACCTATGCCACAGTTACTCAAGAAGGCTAAGAAATTTGTATGGACTGAAGCTTGCGAGAAAAGTTTCCAAGAACTCAAAAGGAAGTTAACAACAGCACCAGTATTGGTTGTACCAGACATACACAAAAGTTTTGAAGTATATTGTGACGCATCCCGGAAGGGCCTCGGATGCGTACTAATGCAAGAAGGCAAGGTAGTCGCATACGCTTCTAGGAAACTATAAAAGCATGAAGAAAATTATCCTACTCATGACCTGGAATTGGCAGCAGTCATTCATGCACTCAAGGAGTGGAGACACTTCTTGCTTGGAAATCGTTGTAAAATATATACGGACCGTAAAAGTCTCAAATATATTTTCACACAGCCAGAACTCAATTTGCGGCAAAGGCGCTAGTTGGAATTAGTGAAAGATTATGATGTTGTCATTCACTACCATCCAGGAAAGGCAAATGTAGTGGCAGATGCTCTTATTAGTCGAAACCCCAGCTCGGGCAACGATAGCCTACAAAACTTGAGACCTGAATTTCAGCAGGAGTTCGCCAAGCTTAACTTGGTGATGGTCACTGAAGGCAATGTGTCAAATTTGGAAATACAACCCACCCTAATGGAACAAATTAAGAAGGCTCAGCCTGGACACCCCAGCATCGAAGGCATAAAAAGAAAAGTGAGTCTGGGCAAGGCTTTAGAATTCGTCGTAGACGATAAGGGAATATTATGGTACGGAGACAGACTTTGCGTACCAAATATAGCGGACCTCAAACAACAAATTCTAGCCGAAGGCCACACCACTCCATATTCAATCCACCCTAGAGGAACCAAAATGTACAAGGACATCCAGGAAATTTTTTGGTGGCACGGCATGAAGAGGGATATAGCCACATTCATTGCATGTTGTGATTCATGTCAGCGCATTAAAGCCGAGCACCAAAAACTAGCAGGACTATTACAACCAAACAGGATACCTGAGTGGAAATGGGACGAAATTGGAATGGATTTTATTATCGGACTACCTCGGTCACGACACGGGAATGATGCCATATGGGTCATCACAGATAGATTAACTAAGGTGGCACATTTCATCCCAGTAAAGACAACCCACACCACTCAGAAGCATGCCAAGCTTTATCTCTCCCGCATAGTTTGTCTGCATGGAATTCCAAAGACTATAATATCCGACAGAGGCACTCAATTCGTCTCTAAATTTTGGGATCAGTTACAACAAGCTCTGGGGACTCAGCTAGTATTCAGTACAGCATACCACCCCCAGACCGGAGGACAAACTGAATGTGTGAACCAAATTCTAGAGGACATGCTAAGAGCATGTGTTCTCACCTATGGAACCCGTTGGGAAGAAAGCTTGACGTATGCCGAGTTCACATACAACAACAGTTACCAAGCCAGTCTACAAATGGCACCTTTTGAAGCTTTGTATGGGCGAAGATGCCGTACCCCATTAAACTGGTCAGAAACAGGAGACAATCGTATCTTCGGCCCAGACATGCTCAAGGAAGCTGAGGAGAAAGTTAGACTAATCAGAGATCGACTCAAGACAACCCAGAGCCGACAAAAGAGTTACTACAATCAAAAATATCGTGAGGTCAGTTTTGAACCCGGTGAATATGTGTACCTGCGAGTATGTCCTATGAGGGGCTTGCAACGATTCAAAGTTAAAGGAAAGCTGGCACCATGATTTATTGGACCCTTCTGTGTGGTTGCACGAAGAGGCACAGTGGCCTACCAGCTAGACCTACCCAAAGAACTATCAGATGTCCACGACGTGTTCCACGTCTCACAGTTGAGGACATGTGTAAGCAACCCGGAAAAACATGTACCTCACGAGAACATTGACATGAAACCAGACCTCACCTACATGGAACGTCCAATAAAAATATTGGAAGAGTCTGAAAGAAGGACCCGTCAGAAAACAATTAAGTTTTTCAAGGTTCAGTAGAGCAATCACACCAAGGATGAAGCAACATGGGAAAGAGAGGATTTCCTTCGGGCAGAATACCCACACCTATTTGAGGATCAGCTGAAATCTCGGGGACGAGATTTTTCCTAAGGGGGTAGGTGTTGTAACACTCCAAAAATTTTGATTTGGTTTTATCAAATTCTTTATTTGATTTGAAGGAGGTTATTTAAATTTTTTTCTAAAAGACTCTCCTTTTCAAAAAAAAATTCTCTTATGACAAGTATTTTTTTGGGGTCATCCAAATCTTGATCTTCGGTCTTGAGGGTTTTTCATCTTATATTGGCTCAACACAAATAAGGTTGGAAGGTCTTCACAATTTCTTTTTAATAAAAAGAATTCCTAAATTTTGGATTTATTCCTCCCCATTCAAAAAGTGCCCTATTGCCATGACCTATGTAAAATATTTTCTTCCAAAACCCATCTCCATACTTTGGATCAAGCCAAGCATCCAATTCCAGCAAGTTTCAACCTCTTTTAAATTGTATTTCTATTTATCTTGACCTCAAAATCATTTTCTGTCATTTATTTGGACTATGGTGGTTTACAAAGGAACTACCTAATTTCCTGTGGCTCTTGATCCCAAATAAACTTCTCTGGCTAGTCCTTAGTACCCTCAACCTAGATCCATCAAGATCCACTGGTTCACAGTTCAAAATTTTCAAATTTTGCTTGCTGCAAGTTTGGACCAGATTTGCAAGTAGGATAAATCAGGCAGCCCCTAGATGCATCAAGAGACCACCTCACCAAGTCCCAGCTCCAGAATTTTTTTTCACGTGCCAAAATCATTTCGTCGAACAGTTGGCGTGCATTGTTCCTATCAAAATTCAGAGTTTCAGTGTTTTGGTTCAGTCGTCAGTGTCGTTTTCTTCAGAACTTGGCGTCGATCTCGCCAGTGCGCGCGTTGGCGCCTTGTTCACTGCTCCCCCTTCTTATCCATCATGCCACACGGTTACCTGGACGGTTGCGAGCATCGTCAGTGAGCTGGCAGAGGTGCATCGCCCCCGTGAGTAGCGGCAGCAACACTCGCTGCGGCTGCCAGAGAGGCGCAGCGTGGAACGGCGCCGTCCAGCACCGCGCACACCACTAGGCGCCTCCGCGTGGCTGTCCCCTCCCCTGTACATGCTGCAGAGCCGTCATCGTGGCCTGGAAAGCACAGAGCACGCTCCCTGCCGCCGCCGTGCCCGTGAGGCCGTTCCATCGAGAGCTTGGAGTATCAACCAAGTCATACCAAGTTTAGCCCTTGAACGGAACCAGTGGACCAACCCGATGATGCCCAATCACCTAAACCTCCAGCCCGACCACTGCCTCGCCGTAATCGCTCGTCAAAGTTATCCCGTTCTCGGCAACCGCCTCGGGCCGGCTATAAAAGGAGGCCCCGAGCTCGCCTTTGACCCAACACCACCCCTCCACCTCACCAGAGCCGCGCCCAGCCACTAGGAGGACCTCGAGGAGGCCTTCTTCCCCGACTCCGCCCGCCCCGATCTGCTTCGGGCTCCGGCACGATTCTCTCTGGTAAGGGCACCCCCGCCTCTCAAACCTTGCCAGTAGCCTCCTAGTGCTCCCACTCTTCTGACCCTAGCCTCAATTTGTCTTCTGCAGCCCTCCTCGGCGAAATCCACCACCGCCCGAACCACCGTCCGCCAGAGTGGAGGCCGCCGTCGACGTGGTGCTCGCCGACGACCAACTCCACCACCCACAGACGCAGAAGAGCTCCTGAACTCGTAGGTACTCTTCATTTCCCCTACCTCGCCGTGGATCGACACCGGCGACCACAGCAATCCTCGGGCGCCGGTGGACTCTGTTTTGAAATTCAAACCTGACGGGTGGGACCCCCTCGTCAGCCTCTCCTCTCTTATTCGAACCGTTTTCTGAAAACGCCTTCGGGCAAAGTACGCTTTCCCTTTTGGGTTGGCGTATTTCTAACTGAAGCGTTTTCTGTTTTTATAAACTAGCCCCTGGATAGTTTTCTGTTTATAACAGATTAGTCCATGGACAAAAACCTTTATAACTTTTAAACAAAAGATGATTTTGAGTTGATTCTTTTTCTCTCATCTTTATTTTTCTGTCTAGTTTTTTATCATATTTATTTGAAAATATTTGAAAACAGTTTTGTGCACACACAGTATTTACGTGAGTATCCAATTTCTTTTATACCGTAGGTACCGAAAGAGGTGACGGAACCGCAAACTTCGCCGAGCTAGACTCCGACTACTCCGAACCAGGCAAGCATGTTTGAGCCTTTGATATGATGAGTGTTTTGCATGTTTGCTTGAGTAGTTTTCTCATGGCATGTTTATATAAGCATATTGTGAATGTTATATTGCATGCAAGGCAAGCTACATGTGAGCTTCGAAGTTTGATGAGTTCACATGATGGTGAGATAACCTGATCATGTGGTGGCATGATAGGTTGTAAGCTGGTATTGTTGAAGCATGCCAGTCTTATGTCAATCGTGTAACTCCAGTGTTAACATGGATCAAGTCTTGTTCCCGTTCGTCCCCGTCCGTGCTACCACATGTTTTTCTGCAAAGAATGCGGTTTAGTAAGTTGCAAACCTCTCTCCTTGTACACACCAAATAGAGGGGCCTGTGATGAGGGTTCCATGGCCCTGGATTTTAAAGCCCGTCATCCGGTCAGGGGGCATGGGTGTTTCCGGTTGGGACCGAGAGGGGGGCACCCCTTAGAGCGCAGCGGATATAAAATTTGATCCCATGATATTCGAGGTTGTAGCTCCCCGTGTCAAGGTCTTCTTGAACATTTGCCTAGGGTGATCCCTGGCAGCAGAATGTGGAATGGGTGTGTACTGGTTAGATGTGTTTCTTCTAAAATACAGTCAATGGAACTAGTCCTTTCTGACTACTGAAATCCGTTGGCTGTGGATTAACAGTGCAAACTCTGCAGAGTCATAACCATTCGAGTAACCGTGTCCATGGCCAAGGACCTTGATCAACATATCAGTGTCAGTCTCCGTGTCTGTCTCAGTATCCGTCTCCGTGACAGTCTCCGAGAATGAGCATGAAGCCGAGAAGGGTAAACCCGGCTGAATGTTATTCCGGTGGATGGACTAACCGGTTTATTATTATGTACTAAGTATTTCCTTGGGATGATCTAAATTCATGAGCTATTTAAATTCGAATGACGAAATACAAGCCCTTTACGTGATGTCGCTCAGACGTCCGACTACGGCATTCTTGTTATTTACTTTTGATATAAGCCCTTTATGTGATGTCGCTCAGACGTCCGACTGCGGCATTCTTGTTATTTACTTTTGATATAAGCCATTTATGTGATGTCGCTCAGACGTCCGACTACGGCATTCTTGTTATTTACTTTTGATATAAGCCCTTTACGTGATGTCGCTCAGACGTCCGACCGTGGCATTCTTGCTATTTACTTTTATATAAGCCCTTTATGTGATGTCACTCAGACGTCCGACTGTTGCATCCTTGTTATTTACTTTTGATATAAGCCCCTTTATGTGATGTCGCTCAGACGTCCGACTGTGGCATCCTGATTATTTACTTTCATTATAAGCCCTTTTCGAGATGTCTCTTAGACGTCCGACTGTGGCACGTACTGTCATTTATGTTTCAGTATAAGCCCTTTATGTGGTGTCGCCCTGACGCCCGACTGCGGCATGTTAATTTATTTTTACCTTTCGAGTCGTCGCTTCATACACCCGATCGGTCTTCAACTATTTTATTGGGATTTTGGGAGGACTACCGCCTGACTTCCTTTTATTTATCGTGAAGTGCAAATTTATTACCTGAGTGTGCATTACTAATCTGCTCATGTGCATCATGTTTGCATTTGTTATATCTTATGTCCAAACTGTCTTGCGAGTACATTCAAAGTACTCACCTGGCTTGTTGATTTGGCCAGATGTTGACGAAGGCGATCTTATGGATGAAGAGTTCGATAGCGAGTCTGACGCCTAGAAGAGTCCCAGTCAGTCCCGTGCGATCCTAGAGTTGGTCACTTGTATTATATACGCTTCCGCTACCCAAATAAAATCATCAAGTCCCACTCCGGCGCTTGATGAGTTGTAAAAATTTGGAGTCATGTCACCCACTACACCGTGACATATCCACCACCACTTTTATTGCGAGTCAGTAGTTATGCCACCATACTCCTTTGTTTCATATCCGCCCTTATGTATAATATCGGCGTGCTTGTAATAAAATTGTTGAGCAGCCTCAGCTCAACCTTGTATAATATTTAGTACTTCTGGATTTCTGTATTAATGATTTGTCTGCCAGTAAGGAGGATTCTTCTGTACTGGTCAATACAAGGGTCGGCTTTGCAATAAATGTTTTATTGGAAAACCGGTCCTGACAAAGGTGGGAGTGACTTTTATAAGGGGTACACCTTAACTAGTGATTTCAATATTTTTCATTGTTTTCAGCCAGCCCACAATGCACGGATTGCTTTGAATGAGCCCACCCTAATAGAGTCACTTCTATTTCCGAAAAATATATTAAATAAAATGTCATTTTG
Source organism: Triticum urartu (assembly GCF_003073215.2). Lineage (NCBI taxonomy): Eukaryota > Viridiplantae > Streptophyta > Magnoliopsida > Poales > Poaceae > Triticum > Triticum urartu. The sequence continues at coordinate 454,493,657 of NC_053028.1, forward strand.
TTTCGAAAGAAAGTATGTTGTATATTAAAAAAATAATACCCCGAGTGTTAAAAAATGGTCATATGTTGAAAATTTTCTATTTTGGAAAATATTTGTTCATTTAAAAATAATTTCATGTGTGCTAAAAATGCCCATAAGCGAAAACACTACACTTAAAAAAAACCTTCAGGCGCTGGAAAGAATGTCCATACACTTTTTTTGGAAAATGGTCATATACTTAAAGAATTGTTCATGTCCTAGAAAACAAACAGGCATACCCTTTAGAGAAAAAAATGTTCGTGCATTTTCCCAAAAAAGAGCCCACAAAAAAATACAAAAAGGAGAAAAACATAGAATAACATGAAATAAAACAAACATAAAAGAAAAATGAAGAAAAACATACATAAAACATAAAATATAATGCTGACAAAACCAAAAAAATAAAACCAAATAGAAAAGGGGAAAAGCACAAAGGAAAAAAAAATCAGTTTTAAGTCTAAGAACTCTCTGCTTGCTCTGTGCCAAGGAAATAGAAGAAATCACTAGCTTGTTGTATCACTTGCAAAAGTTGCCCTCAAACTCTTCCGATGGCGATAAATGATGCAACACATGTACGTTGTTTGTCGCCACCGTAGAGTTAACTTTGGTCGGTTTTTCCCATGGGAGGGGATAGGAGGGTTGTGTGGACGTGTTTTTATCTGATCTTTAAAATGAAATACTCCCTCCATAAAGAAATGTAGTGATCTATATGCTCTTATATTTCTTTACAGAGAGAGTACTTCTTAAATCGAGCATTCAAATTATGAATTATTTTCACCGTTGCATTCTACGCTTTCAAAACTAGATCCAATACTTTTCTCCAAAGTTTTACTGGACAGAACTTGTACTCCCAACTACAATAAACTCGTACTTCACAAAATAACATACTTGTACTCCCCAAGGTAACATATCTGTAATCCCCACGAGTAGTGTACTCACCGTGCAGTCTAATATGTATCCCATGATGCAAAGATATACTCGTGCACACGTTAGCAAGTAATCCTCGTGCTATACAACTTGTACTCCCTGATGCAAACTATTGACGCTCAAAAGTGGCACAATCATAAAAGTAGCTTAAGCTATGTCAAGATTAATTCAAACTTATGATTTGAAGTCACCTTCGAATGGCTCTCTTCAATAAGATTATGAAGATGATCTAAAATGGAGCTCGGATGCAAAAGTTATAACAATTTCAGAGATGCCCTTGTTAACATCAGATTAAGAAATGGCGTGAAACATAATTAAGGTGGCCTTTGATGGAAAAGTGTTCAACATCAAAGTTGTTTGTCTCGTCGAAATGGTTGGTTTTGAAAAATGTCTTAATCCAAGGTCGTATGCAACCTATGAAGCCAAAACAAGGTTAAGGACAGGAACTATAGTCACGTCGGACCGAGCAAGACCGAGTTGATGTCAAAAAAATCGGTAATTCCAAGTGAAACCACTTGGAAATTCCGAGTTAGATACAGAAGATTACAGAAAGTTGGTCACGTCCACTCGGTGAGACCGAGCGAAACCACATGGAGGCACCGAGTTGATCCGATTTTTTTCAAAGATTCCTCCGAGTTAGGTTAGGCTTTTTGATGTTTTGGATGAAATTTTTAGTTGTTTTCTTATACGGGAAGTACATCCTCATAAATAGATGAGATCCCATGACATGGAGGCAGCCCGGTCAGCGAAGAGTCGCAAAGAAGCATGCGCAGGGGCGGGGGCTTGCCTGTCGGCGAGTCAGCACGTGCCTCAGTCTCTAGCTGGCCCACAGATTGGGTCAGGGCCCGGGCAGGTGGGTCACAATATTTGTCCAAAGCCTGTGGGCCAGTTATCTGTAACGTCAGCGACATGCGACCGCGCGCAAGCGACACGACTGATGGGTGGGACCCAAGGATACCGTACCAATCCCGACAAGGCGGCGGCCCGCTGTGGCGATGCCGACGATTGGAATAGCAGGGAGCGCGCATGACGTGAAGCAGCCACGCCATTCCTGGAGTTAAGCGGGGAGTTGTGGCCCAGGGCCAGGCGTCCGGCAGGGGGAGTCGTCATCAGGCGCAACCCTGTCGGAGCAAGCCAGCTACCATGGTGGGGCAGGAGAGGGCAACCTGAAATCAGCGGAATGGGTGACGAAGATGTTGACGGGGTGGCCAACATGTGCCAGGCGAAGCAGTTAGCATGATTCGGATCGACATCCTCGTCGACGGCATCTGGCACCGGGAGGAGCAGGTCGGTGGTGCGGGGGATGATGTCGGGATTGGCCGTCCAGACAAAAAGTTAGAACACTGACATGTCCTCTTTGGAGTGGGTCTCATGCCCGAAGCACTCGATTTTCACAGTAGGGTGCGAGCACGGTCTCCGTTGAGGACCGAAACCATGCATGGTCGGGGATACCAGTGATCTCCAAGTCCACACGAAAGCGAAGGTCGATGGGCTCGGCTCCCGCCGGGTGGATCCAGGGGTGGAGGAGTAGGCTAAAGCGCTGGAGCGTATGTCGTCCCGGGCGACATGACGCACAACTCAAGGCAAGAGAATCGGATCAGAAAATCTTTCGGGATGTGGGGATGGGTGGTGAACTTGTTGCTGGCAAGGTCGAATTTGGTGGTGAGGACGGTGGTAGCTTCGACAGACGAAACACCCGAGCGGGGCCCTGCCAGGGTGGCAAGGAGTGCCCTCTGCTACAGGGCTTCCTTAGCAACAAAATGAACACTAGTAGAATGCTCGTGCGTTGTTACGGACCTTTTAAAATTTTGGCTTCTTCCAACGACATCGCCTTGGGACCCTTGTCGTTGGATTTCTTTTTAAGCGTCGCCATAATTCATCTTCATATTTCTCATATAATCTACAAAAATAAAATATATAGAAATGCACCATTTGAATTATCATATGCAATATCTCTACAGAGAAGAACAATTATTTGTGTGCATCTCTTCTAAATCTGTAAAATTTGATGAGTTTTAGTCTGGTCCATCATACTTATATCAGTGACTTTGTCAATCAACATTTTCAAGGTATCAGATATACAAAGGTGAACACGTAAACATATATTAAACAGATCTCATATACAATATATATTCATCGGTCAGCAATTAGATGCAAGTAGGTGACCGTTTTTAATCAAAATGAATGACATCGTGCTTTTTAGTGGACTGAGTCGCATAGACGACGATGTATGGCAAAAGCAATAAATTTTTATTTCACTTTTTCCACTCTTAGATTTTGACAATGTATCACAATTGTCACTAAATTTTTTGCTTTTGCCATGTAACGATAATTGTGATAATTGTCAAAAGTTAAGAGTGGCGAAAGTGATATGCCAAATTCTAGAGTAGCATAAGTAAAGTAGGCAAAAACTAGAGTGGCAAAAACAAAGTTTTCCCATTTTAATAACATGTAGGCTCACCTGTAAATCATTTGTTGGTAATTATTTTTCAGGAATGACTTGATAGGGTTTGTGATATTTTTCACTATATAAAAAATTATATAACATTTCTATCATAGCAAACAACCGGTTTTTCCTTAAAAGCAGACAACCCCTCCTCTTCTTATCTTAAAAAAGCAATTCACCCTCTCACTCCTCGCACGACGCAGCGGTCTCGCTTAGATCTCATACCCCCGGCCTGCCCTGCCCACCACGGCTTCTCATTGTCAACTCCCCTCGATGCCACATCATTTAGCTCGCACCTTGCTCTCATCACCACATCCCTTCCTCTCCACGATGTCGCCCACCCCCTCCTCTCCACTCCATGGCATCCCAAGCCAATTCCCAGGGCCAAGGAGTGCACACCATCATAGTCGAGGCCTGAGGGTAACCACCACAACGACATAACCTGCTGCTCACCGCAACGCTGCACCTTCTCCGACAACATATTCCTCTGTAGCTGATCGAATGCTGATTTATATCTGCCAAAGATTGACTCCAACAACATATTCACAATAACAATCGATGTAACTTCACTATTTGATAGAAGAGTAGTAAGAGAAAATAACCTTCCATACCTAGTTCACATGGTCATGATATCATGATTAAAATAGAAAACAATATTTGCAGTATGGAACAGTAGATCGACCATGGGTACAAGAAAGGAATTAAATTCAATATTGAATAGTCTCCTCACACATCTCTAGTGCTTTTGCAAGAAAGGAATTAAATTCAATATCGAACAGTAGATCTCTTGTTTTCAGCTTGACATATCCACTCTACCATTGAACCTCCATTTATCTTGCTGACACTGTCATATTTTTGCAGAATTTACTTAGAACCATCAAGTGAGCTTGGGTTAACTCACAAGCTTATATGCATCTAGAACTTTAAGTTATACTCAAATCTCTACAGAAAGGTGAAAAAACATGCTGGAACTAAGAACAGATCATGAAATTCTAACAAAATCTCAAAACTGGCACATGGGGGGACATATCCTAATATTAAATGTAAGTCGGCATGAAGATGGATACGAAGTTCCTGTAATTTATCATGAAAATTGTTCCTGATACAGTCCAAAGTCCAAATTTTCATCATTCCTTATTATCAAAAACTTATGTTTTCTTTGATTAAATATGCATACCAGACCTCTCCAACAAGATGCACCCCTCCAAAATGCTTTATGAAGCTGACAGATATAGAAAGCATGTAGCCATACCTATACTTGAATGCGCACGTCTTCAGAGCTTGAAAAAATGAGGTACCAACATCTTTCCAGTAGTTTGCTGAGTGCTAATCACCTTGCAGGCTGAACAAACACGATGGTCAAAGTGCTAATTAATTCAAACACAAACAACATAAAAAATAAATTGAGATAGAAGCTATTGAACATGTACTATTCTAAATCTGACGATCAATTGAATTGGCATCTTTCTATTTGTACACTTATAGACATCTCAAATATCGCAACTTACAGTTCAGATTTTGTTCACACCAGATTTTGTTCGCATATTCGAGTAATTACTGGTAGTAGAAAAATGGTGTACAAATAGAACCTGGTGTGATCTTCAAAAAAAAAGAATAGAACCTGGTGAGTTGTCGCTTCAGTATCGCGTTACTACAATGGGAAGCCATCGGCCTCCTTCCGGCTAGGTCTAAGAAACCGCATTTCCCTTGTCGGGGCGCCGACGTCTTCTTCTACACGATAGCCTCCCTCCCTCTGCTTCTTGCCGTCAGCTGTGCCAGCATTAAAGAACCATCCACCCCTAGCCTCGGTGAGTGCATTGAATGGGCGACGGCGGAGTGAGAGTTGGGCATGAAGATGTTGTAATAGGCCTTGGTGATCATGTGATGCCGACCTTGAGCAGCCAGTGATGAGGCGACGGAGGATGTGCTACAGATTGGCACGCCATGCAGGCCCAACCCACACGGCAATGTGGCATACACCACATGGTGCGTCCAGAACGTACATATGATGGTCACCGGGCTCGTGTGCGAGCGCGTCTCCCAGGTCATGAGCCGCCACCGAGATGGACTCTTTCCCAAATCCATGCCCGCAAGTTGAGCCCGCGCCTGTGCCACACACGCTTCCTGGTGCATCTGCCTCTACATCCACACCGGCATCTTCGTCTGCAGGTTCGGCTCATGCAGCCACATCTCGTCATCTCCACTAGAGAAAGCACCGAAACTTAGTCTACCCTTGGCCCCGGCGAGCGCACTGGATGCCACCAGCACCACGACTTCCTCGTAGGACTGCTTGCGTGGTACCGGCTCAACAATTGCAATGGAAGAGGGCTAATTGAAAGGCGGAGCGGTGGGGACGAGGAAAGGGGGTCAGCGGGAGCTGCGGTGGATTGGACGAAGATTGATTTGTGAAATCTGTTGGGAATGTGTCGGTCAAGGCAAGGCAAGTTTCGATTATTTTATGCTTTTGCAAGGAAAGAGTAGGATGGGGAGGGATCGGTTGCCATACCATGGGAGTGAAATTTGTATTAAAACAAACAGACGGGAGGTGCAGTTTGTTTGGAAAAAATAGGTGAGGAGATCCTTCGCTCGATCGATGGAGGACTACGGGGGAGGAAGCGAATGATACCAACGACAACGTACAAATGTACCATCACAACCGCAGACCCCCCTTTATTAGTAGTAGAAAGATGTAGAGATTCACACAATATACAAAAAGCTACAAAAAAACCGACTAAGCTCGGCGTACCGCCGCACGGGTAACTGCTAGTATGCTGAACAAGGGCAATACAAAGGCCATCATAAAAAACCCACAATCATTCTTGAAATAATTGCTTCAAAAGAACTCTAGATTTGACACTTATTCTTTGGCATGCCAGATTCTCACAATGACATGAACGTGTTGCAGATAATATTTAGCCTTTGTGGGTGACCTTTGTCAAGGTCATCTTCTGATTTGATAGGTAACAAAAAAGCTCACTTAGCTGCAAGAGAGGAAAGTGCTAGAAAGGATGTGAAACGAGCATTTAGAGTGCCCCAAGACCATTTTGCATTTTTTGTGTGAACCTGCTAAATAATAAGATCTACTGATATTGTGGGATATCATGATAACTTATGTGATCACGCAAATATGGGTGATCCTATCCAGTTTCTAGAGCAGAATGCAATGACGTTTGAGCAATTTCTCCAAATTCATCATTAGATCGGCAATTGAGTAACTCATAAACAACATCAGAATGACCTGGTGGAGCATTTTTTGGCGGTACAAACAATTAGGGCATTGTCTGCATAAAATCAATTTAAATTTAAACTATTTATATCAAAACTTCATTATGTTTGGATTGTCATTCATATTTAAAATATTGTTGCATCAACATATTTATAATGTATCTGTTAGGATTTTAGTATTGTGGGAAATTGCTCGACACCCAATACGGGTGCGGCTATCTCTTATACATAGAGGTACACAACGTGTACAAATACAAATACATGACATATACAAAAGCTACTTATACATCTTGTCTAACACCCTCCCTCAGTCTTAACTGTGGCCTGAAGTACATAGCAAGTTAAAATTGTGCCTACAACCTTCAAACTGAGGTTGGGGAAGCGGCTTCGTGAAGATGCCAGCAAGTTGATCTTTGTAGGAGATGAACTTGATATGAAGAAGCTTCTCTGCAACACGTTCCCTCACAAAGTGATAGTCAACTTCGATGTGCTTGGTACGAGTATGAAAAGATGGATTAGATGAAAGATACATCGCACCAATATTATCACACCAAAGAACCGGTGGCTGCTCTTGAGAGACTCCCAACTCCCTCAACAAAGACTGTACCCAAATGAGCTCGGCTGTGGCATTGGCAACCGCCTTGTACTCTGCTTCAGTGCTACTCTGAGATATTATGGCCTGCTTGCGCGCACTCCAGGCAATCAAATTGCGTCCAAAGAAGACAACATAGCCCCCCCGTTGATCGTCGATCATCCGGGCTGTTGGGGATATGACTATCAGATATGACCCGCCCAGGAGGGGCCGGGTCATCCCTATGGAAGTTCATCTCAATAGAGCCCAAGAGGATATTAACGATGGCGGTTCATAGACAGGCTTAGTAAAAGGCCTAGACCTGAAGGCGGCTTAAGGCCCATGAAGTATAAACCACCATGTATGTGTAGACTTGTAATATAAGGCATGTAAGATAAAGTCACCGAGCCGGACACGTTGTATGAGCCGGCCGGGACTCTGTAGGCCGCATGGAGTCAACCCATGTATATAAGGGGACGACCCGGCAGCAGCTTAGGGCAAGAAACAAAAAGTCAAAAGCCAAGCAAAGCGTGTTTGCTCCCTGGTAATCGAAACCCTAGCAATACCACCTCAAACTGGAGTAGGCCTTTACCTTCACTGCAAGGGGACGAACCAGTATAAACTCCCCGTGTCCTTTGTCCCGTTTTAACCCCTTTAAGCTAACCTCATCGCAATGGCTCCACAACTAAGTCCTTCTATAAGGACATCTGCCGTGACACTTCCGCGACAGTTGGCGCCCACCATGGGGCCCGCACACAGTGGTTTTGAGTTCTTAAAGGGCCTCTTTGAAGGTCTTAAGGGATATGTTGTGGGATGGATGACCAAGAGTCGTCGAGGCAAGCTCTACATCGACGATGCAGGCTGGGGCCCCGAGACCGGCTCAATTGAGTACGGGTACCGGGTCCCCTTCGGCGGAATCCACGTCTTCATCGGCAAGATCGGCGAGACAAGCCCCGAGCCAGACATCTGCACCGACATCATCGAGACGACTCAGCGTGCACGACTCGCCCAGGATCAACCCGCCATAAGGCATGTCTTCGTTGGGTTTACCCATGGGGCTGAGTTGGAAGGCTCTGTCTCCAGCGGTGAGACGGCCATCTACTCTGATGATGAGTAGTCCACAGGCGAGACCAACTCAATGTATCAGCTACAAGACAGGCGACTTGGGGGCTGTTTCGATGGCGACAATATTCCAGATCCCCGTGAGCCGCCGAACAGGGTGGCAATCTTCATGGCTGGCACCCAGCCGGCTCTTGGTTCGACAGCCGCCGCGTATGTGACTTCTAGTGCAGCAACGGTAACGGTGGTCGGGGCTGGCGGTTCAGCACGCCCGCCGGCTCAAGTCTTAACAGATCTGTTGGATGCCCTGGCAACTTTGATGGAGGTCGAGGTGACCCCAAACAACCAGGAGCAGCACAAGGCAGAGATAGCTAAGTTGTGTGATGAGACAGCTCAGGCCAAGGCGGAATTAGCAGCAGAAAACGCCAGGATGGCTGCAGAGCGGGCCGTTTTAAGTGCCCAAGCACAACGGATTCAAGCAGATTCATACCGGCTCACGATGGATCAGAACGCATCGAACGAAGTTTTGAGGATAAAATACCAGAGTCATTTGCCCTCAGTTTATGAATCAAGGGACCTCTTCAACACCCCTGGAGTTGGGGCCAGTAACCCGCCGGTGGTAAATCGGATGATGGAAGCGCCAGGCGGTGGGGTGCCGAGTCAGCTGCGCATGACAAGTTCTCCGTATACGAACAACCCCCCGCCTCAACACGTGGTAACACTGCCAGGTCACTACTCCACCCCTTTGGACAACATGATTGCTGCGGCGACGCGATTGGCGGCTTTACCAGTTGATGGTGAGACTCCGGTGGCGGTTGAAACCCGAAGGGATAGAGAGCTCCTTCAAACAGCTTTAGTCTAGCAACATGCTTACTCTTATAGCCGTGACCGGATCCATTCAACCCCCCGTCCAAGTTGGAGCTACAGTAGGCACATTGACTCACCCGCAGTCTCGAGTATGGAGTAGCGTCGTAACCAGCCTCATGGGCATGACCCGGCGCGCAATGGTGCCAATGCACAGGATTTGGTGGACCAGGATAGAGCATGTTGGGAGGCCGAGCTGGCAGCTCATTGGCACGCGCCGGTTTACCCGATAGCTTCAATTGAGGCAGGTGTAACTTCTAAGGCTTTTGGTGTGCCGTCTCTAACATCGGCTCTACGAAACGAGTGTTTGCCCAAGGACTTCAAGGGCCCTCGTAAGGTGCCTAATTACACAGCAAATAAACCCCCTGAGGCGTGGGTGCAGAGTTATGAGATGGCCACGGAGATGTTGGATGTTAGTGAGGTTGCATATGCAAAGTACTTCACTATGATGTTAGAGGGGACGGCTCACACCTGGTTGAAGCGGTTGCCGGCTAACTCCATCGGGTCATGGGCGGAGCTGAAGGCCCGGTTTATCCAGAATTTCAAAGACACGTGTAAGCAGCCTATGTCGATCGTGGATTTGGTTTCTTGTGTTCAGGCCGAGGGCGAGTCAACAACCAGCTGGGTGCGCCGGGTCTCGACCATCATACATTCTTCAGATAATATCAATGTCGGTTCGGCGGTTCTGATGTTGGAGAAAAATTGCCGGTTCATTCCACTCAAGCAGAAGCTTGGGCGGCTCAAGCATCATTGCAATGACATGGGGAGCTAATGGCGGCTCTTGTAAAGTATGCCGACTCTAATGGTACCAAGGACCCCGACTCTGAGGATGAAAGATCGGGAAAGGGAAAGAAGAGTAGCGGCATGAAGGGACAACAGTACAATTCTACCAATCAGGGCGGCAACGGTAAGCGCAAAGCTGGTGACTTTGTGGCTAACACCGGTGCGCGCAATTATAACCAGCGTCGAAAGGGACATCCGGCTCCAAGGACAGGATTCGACCTTGAGGCAATGTTAAATCAGCCGTGTCTGAAACACAGAACGGATCAGAAGTTGGCTACTCATTCGTGGAAAGATTGCAGCATAATGAGAAGCTTTAGGGAGTCCATCCAGCGCCACCATGGCCCGAACGGCAGATCAGGGCTCGGTTCTCATGGTCCGGGTCATGGCAGCGGCGGTTCAAGTTCCGGTTTTCAGGGCCATGGCAACCAGGGTGATTATAATAAGACAGTAATCGGGGGGGGGGGAGTCAACAACAGCAGCAGTCTGGTTATCAGAACAACCCGAAGCAGTTGAATAGTGGGCAGTATCATGTCTTCACCACTAGCTTATGTAAGCGGGACCAGAAGCTTCATAAGAGGGTCGTGAATGCAGTTGAGCCGGCGGTGCCACGTTATTTGTGGTGGTCGGAGCAACCTATTGTGTGGAGTCGTGAGGATCATCCGGCCCGGGTTGATAATCCGAGTCACCTGGCCGTGGTGATGGAACCTCAGGTTGGGGGCTATAAGTTTACTAAGGTGCTCATGGATGGAGGTAGCAGCATTAACATCCTTTATTATGAGACCTTCCGTCGCATGGGATTGACAGATAAGAATCTTAAGCCATCAAACACTGTTTTCCATGGTGTGGTACTGGGTAAGTCGGCCTACCCGGTAGGTAAGATATCTTTGGAAGTTGCCTTTGGAGACGAACATGATTCCAGGCCTGAGACTTTAACCTTTGAAGTGGTCAATATTAAGAGCCCCTATCATGCTCTGTTTGGGCGGCCGACTTATGCTAAGTTCATGGCAAGGCCTTGTTATGTTTACTTGCAGCTTAAGATGCCGAGTTACAAAGGAACCATCACAGTGCATGGGAGTCGCAAGGTGGCCTTGGAGTGTGAGGAAGGTGATGCGGCTTATCTTGAATCAGTTTGTGCAACAGAGGAGTTAAAATTTTACAAGGATAATGTTGACCCGGCAGATATGACATCCTTAAAAAAGCCAACCAGAGAGCATGATCCTTCCTTAAAGTTTAAATCGGCAGATGATACTAAATTGGTTGACTTTGTCCCTGGCGATTCATCTAAGCAGTTCAGCATCAGCGCTAATCTGGATCCGAAATAGGAAAGCGCACTCATCGGGTTCATCTGTGAGAACCGGGACATCTTTGCATGGAAACCTTCAGACATGCCGGGTGTACCGAGGGAACTCGCTGAGCACACTCTTAATATTGATTCGAAGTTTAAGCCGGTCAAGCAATTTCTTCGCTAATTTAACGAATAGAGGCGGAAGGCCATTGGTGAGGAGGTGGCCCGGCTCTTAGCGGCCTGATTTATCGTTGAAGTTTTCCATCCTGAGTGGTTGGCTAACCCGGTGTTGGTGCTTAAGAAGAACGACACTTGGCGAATGTGTGTAGATTACACGGACTTAAATAAGGCTTGTCCGGCTGATCCATTTTCCCTCCCTCATATTGATCAAATCATTGATGCTACGACGGGTTGTGAGTGTTTGAGTTTTTTGGATGCTTATTCAGGTTATCATCAGATCAATATGGTAGTTAAGGACTAGGAGAAAACATCTTTCATTACTCCGTTTGGAGCCTTCTGCTATGTGTCTATGCCTTTTGGGCTCAAGAGTGCCCAGGCGACTTATTAGCGGTGTGTACAGAATTGCCTTCATAATCAAATTGGGCGCAATGTTCATGCTTATGTAGATGACATTGTGGTGAAGTCAAGAGAGAAGGAGACCCTGATTGATGATTTGAAGGAGACGTTTGACAATCTTCAGGTCTACAAGATGATGCTCAACCCAGCTAAGTGTGTCTTTGGTGTACCAGCAGGCAAGCTCTTGGGATTTCTGGTTTCTAACAAAGGCATTAAAGCTAACTCAGAGAAGATCAAAGCCAATACTTCCTTGGCTAAACCGGCGTGTGTCAATGATCAGCGACTGGCGGGTCGTATTGGGGCTTTAAGTCAGTTCATAAGACGGCTGGGTGAGAAGGCTATCCCCCTTTATCAGATGATGAAGAAGACAGATCACTTTGTTTGGAGTGATGCCGCTAACCAAGCGTTTGAGGATTTGAAGAAACAGTTGGCTGAGCCGCCCGTGCTTGCTGCCCCTATTGATAAAGAGCCTCTGTTGTTATATGTGGCTGCTAATAGCCGGGCTGTCAGTGTAGCCATTGTGGTGGAAAGGAAAGAGGTAGGCAAGGAGTACCCGGTTCAACAGCCGGTTTATTACATCAGTGAGGTGCTTATCGAGTCCAAACAGAGGTATCCACACTGGCAGAAGCTTGTGTATGGGGTTTTCATGGCAAGCCGGAAGCTTAAGCAATATTTTCAAGGTCATCCCATCATTGCGGTTAGTTCTGCTCCTTTAGGAGATATCATCCAAAACAAGGAAGTCATAGGACGGGTTGCTAACTGGGCCATTGAGCTTGGACCTCACGATTTAAAATATGTGCCTCGTACAACCATCAAGTCCCAAGCACTTGTGGATTTCATCAATGACTGGTAGAGCTGCAGGCGCCCGAGGAAAAGCCGGATAACACATATTGGACTATTCATTTTGATGGGTCCAGACAGTTAGAGGGCCCGGGGGCTGGAGTTGTCTTGACTTCCCCACGAGGTGATCAATTTTCTTATGTTGTCCGGCTAATGTTCCCTTGTAGTAACAATGTAGTTGAGTATGAGGCCTTACTCCATGGTCTTCGGATGGCTAAAGAGATGAATCTGAGCTGGGTGAGGTGTTTTGGCGATTCAGATCAGGTAGCTCAGCAAGTTTCCGGTACTTGGGATTCTAAGGATCCGCTCATGGCGTCTTACTGCCAAGAGGTTGATGCTATTGTGGGTCATTTCAAGGGTTATCAAGTTGATCATATTGATCGCAGGAAGAATGACCCGGCTGATACTTTAAGCCGGCTAGGGTCTCAGCGTAAGCCGGTGCCACCTAACACATTTCTGGATATTTTGCTTAACCCATCTATTAAATTACCTACAGAGGAGGATCTTGCTATCCCTGACCCGGAGGCGCAATTGGTGGCGGATCTTCATGCTATTCCTGATTGGACGGTCCCGTATTTTACTTACATGACCCAGGATGAGTTGCCTGAGGATGAGGTCTTGGCCAGACAGATAACCCCGCGGTCTAAATCAATGTCAATTATCAATGGGGAGTTGCACCATCGTAGTGTCACAGGGGCATTTGAACGTTGCGTCTCTCCTGAAGAAGGTTGTGAGATTTTATGAGAGATCCACGAAGGAGATTGTGGTCATCATGCCGGCTCTAAATCTCTTGTAGACAAGGCTTTCCTTCATGGGTTCTATTGGTTGACGGCTCACGCTGATGCTGAGGATTTGGTAAGCAGATGTGACGGCTATCAGAAATTTTCACGATGAGCTCATGTGTCGGCTCAAGAATTGAGGATGATTCCAATTACTTGGTCATTTGCAACTTGGGGGCTTGATATGGTTGGGCCTTTTAAGAGGTCCAAGGATAAGAAGACCCACCTCTTGGTGGCAGTTGATAAGTTTACTAAGTGGGTTGAAGCAGAGCCAGTTAGTAAATGTGATGCGGCAACGGCGGTTCAATTCATGAAGAAGGTGATCTTCCGTTTTGGTTTTCCACACAGCATTATAATAGATAATGGCACTAATCTTTCTAAAGGTGCTATGGAAGACTTTTGTCAACGGGAGCATATCCGGCTTGACATTTCCTCTGTGGCTCACCCTTAATCCAATGGGCAGGCAAAACGAGCAAATCAGGAGATTCTGCGAGGTATCAAGCCCTGACTTATGGTTCCTTTGCAGAGAACGCCGGGTTGTTGGGTGGAGGAGTTACCATCAGTGTTATGGAGCATCAACACAACCCCCAACAGGTCTACGGGTTACACACCTTTTTTCATGGTTTATGGGGCAGAGGCGGTTCTCCCTAGTGACATCCGTCACGATTCACCCCAGGTGGCGGCTTATGTTGAGGCTGACAATGAAAAGGCGTGTCAAGATGCACTTGACTTATTGGATGAGGAGCATGATCTCGCGGTGGCTCGTTCGGCGATTTATCAGCAAGACCTACGTCATTATCACAGCCGCCGGGTTAAAACTAGAATCTTTCAAGAAGGTGACTTAGTGCTCCGTCTCATCCAAGATCAGACAGATACGCATAAGTTGTCACCACCTTGGGAAGGACCTTTTGTGGTCAGCAATAATTTACATAATGGGTCATACTACCTTATCGACGTTCGAGACAACAAGGACTCACGCACATCGGAGGAGGAGACCCGTCGGCCATGGAACATTGGTCATCTTCGGCCCCACTATACTTGAGCCTCTGGCTCTCATGATGTACATAGTTACCTGATGTTTATACTATAAGCAGTACAATGAAGCCGACATCCTTGATAATTCAGGGCCTCTGTCGTTTCACTTCCTCGAAGCTGAGTCTTTATAATCATTTAAGAGGCTCGACGCCCACTATTTCAGGGACCAAAGAGAGTTGGATGCACAACACAACTCAAACATAGGTCCCAGATGAGCGCGGTTCGTCAGTGTATCACTTGGGGGCTTCCTGTTCAAACATAGGTGTATTCACTAAAGAGAACATAGCTGTCGGTACCCTCTTGATCGGCTCAACGCCACATTTGTAAGCATGTCACTTGGGGGCTTCCTGTTCAAACATAGGCGTATTCGACAAAAGAGAACATATCATTACTACCCTCTTGACCAGGTTTGTTCAAACATAGGCGTATTCGACCAAAGAGAACAAACTCTGACCGGGTCATCCTACCTGTAACCAGCTGCTTCAACTCCATCAGGTCATCCTGATTAACCCGCCGAACTCTTAACGATTAGTCTTTACAGCATATTCGACCAAGATCTGAGCTCAATTAAGGTTCAAACGGAGGCTTGTCATGCGAGAGCACGGCTTACAGATAGTCAGGATGAACCCAGGCTTCATAAGCCGCCTTCCTTGAAACTTGGATAAATCGGCCTGTGATGTATATTGTTACTCTGGCCCCGCGTACTCCTGATAAGTCTTTGAGCAAGACCAGACTTTATATAGGGTTCAAATGTTGATTGGGCACACTATGAGTCAGGCTCACGGAATGCACGAAAAATCCAGTGGCTCAGGCTAGTTTCATTGAAGAAGACACTTTGGCTTGGCAGCCTACAAAAGCCTTGATTTTCTTCCAATTTCTTATTTGTATTCTTTATATGGTTTTTTTGCTGCCTTATGGTTTTTATAAGTCGGTCCCAGATGCCCGGTTTACGGCTCATATTTGAAGCATACTTTGGGTTTATACAACCCGACAGGAGGGCAGATTCTAAATCGCCAGAGCGCAATGAATCCTATGGTCGGAGTTATAGCTCTAACACCTCTAAATTGCATGAAGCTGATAAGTCGGCAGTTTAAGTATATACCACAGGTATGACATTTTACTTAATAATTGTTAGATCGGCCCTAATTATGTACGATTCATCCTCAGTGGCCTTAGTTGGGTATCATGACCCGCCCGACAATAAACCGCCAGGGCACTTGTGACTTATCTGTGCGCAGGAAAATAAGCAGGTTTTTATTCACATAAGTCAATACTGTTATAAACATCAAAGGATCATCTTTCAAACCGGTGGATCAGTACTATTACGCAAAACAGAAACATGCACGATGGCATGGAAGATTTAAGTTTTAACTACCCTATTACATGGCTCCATGAGCCAAAATGAGGTCAAATGTTTTTTCAAAGATCAAGTATCTAAACCGTGCAGCGGTTCAATCTTCTTGGCCTTGCTGATTGGAGGCCTCTGGTTCATCCCTTGCCAGTTCTTCGTCCTCCTCCGCCGTCTGGAAGTTTGGTTTTGACCAATCAAAGCAACGCAAGGCATAGAATTCAGCTTCGTCATCGATAAGATTGGACGGGTTAATTTCAGGGGCGAAGGTGTGCTTACAAATTGGAGGAATCAGGTCCATCACTTTATACACTGGGGTAGACATCTTCTGATTGTCTGCATCGTAAGTCGGCTGATATTTGGAGAGGTTGGTCTCTTCAGCAATGACTGTGGCATGAGGACGAATTTCTTTAACACAGGCGGCGAAGTCTTGCTGATCAAAAGAAGTCCCATCCTCCTTTAAGATTGGATACCCACTGGCCACATCTGCCGGGTCTAACTCCGGTACCCATGCCTTGGCACGGCTCAAGGCTGCCACAACTCCGGCTCTTGCACAAGACCATTTAATTTCTTGAAGTCTGGTGGGCAAGATGGAAAATTTCTTCAACACATCACTTAACAGGTTGGGTCCTTGATTAGTTGGGGAGATAGTAGCAAGGGTACGCTGAGCTCCGATGTACAATTGCTCGACAAGGGTATAGACCACCTTGAGCTTAACAAGCATATCCTAATTAAGGTTGCTACTCCGAGGACCTGAGGAAAACATAGATTCATTAAATGGAGGTTTACATTACTACGACAAGTACTCACTTTGGATGAATAGCAAGGCGACTCATCGAAGATAGCAGAAACCATCTGAGATACACGGTGTTTTAAACTGGTGAGCTCAGTGGCTACCTCCTGAAGAGCTGCCTCTGCTTTCTCAGCCCGCTGTGTTAAAGCAGTCTTCTCTTCAGCCCAATTCTTTTTCTTCGCCGAAAAATGGGTCTTCAGTTTTTCCGACTCAACTACGCTAAACTGGAATTTTGACTCAGCTTTCCGGGTCTTAGTTTCTTGATCCGCCACCTGGGTCTTTGCATCATTCAATTAAGACTCTAGTTCAGCAGTAGCAGCCTGCATGAAGCACAGAGTTATCAACACATTTATATCAGGATTACAATAATATAAGTCCCAAGTCCTTCGCAAGCAACAACACTTGGCACGTGGGGGCTAATGTCTGTCAAAACAATTTTTTCAAAGAAATGGCTCTTATGAATAAAGTCCCAAGCACTTTGCAAGCAACACTACTTGGCACTTGGGGGCTAATGCACATTGCTTGTATCTTAGTAATGATGAGCCAAATGTGCTGTAAACAGTCTCAGCCGACTGATGGGAGCTGTGCAGTTAAGCTCTCCTTTCTTACACAATGATAAATAGGACCGGCCCATTCATACTGATTAAACCGACCCTTGGGTGCACGGATGCAAATTTAGACTAATTCAACATCCGGTTTAATTTTAAATCGGACATGGAGGGAGTCTATGACAGAAGCTTATGGATTCTTATAAGTCTACAGATTATTCAATCTTATCATAACCAGAAGACTTGGGGGCTGGCAGGATGTACGTAATTTACTTAAAGCTGGACGACATACCTCATATTTTTGGTGCATCTGTTTCACCATCTCAATTTCGAAATCGCAGCTGGAGTGTACTTGGTTGAGATAACCAGACAATTTTTCACTACTGCTCAATTGAGCATAGTGGGAGATATCAAACCTCATTTTCCGTCTCTCGATGACTTCTTGCTTGGCAGAATGTTTGGCTAAAACAATTGGGTTCCCCGGTTCAGTAAAACCAGTGCCAGTGATCAGAACGTCATCAGTGTAAGTCTCTAACGGTTTAAGTAAGCTTGACGGCTTAGTATTTAAAGGGTCAATGTTGGTTTGATCAACAAAAAGGTTAGGCATCTCAGCTTGAGTGTTAGAAGCAGGATCTTCTGGTTGTTTTTCATAGGCTTCTGGTGCAGAGGCTTGCTGGTCCAGTTCAGCAACTTTAGGGTCTTCAGCTAGCTTGGACACCTTTGCTTTCTTGTTAGGCTTTGCTTGTCCACGGAAAGAGTTAGGACAAGTCAGTATAATGGTGAGGATATAAAAGTACATGATAAAGGTAATTGTTCTTACCTAGGGGCAGTCTTGAAAGCCGGCAGCTGGGTCTGAGATGAATCGCCAGAGGAAGAATGAGAAACCTCCTGGAAGTTTGAATTAAAGGAATTGAGTGGCTGGCAAAAGAGATCCGCCAGTAAATAAAAAGAGTTAAGGTTAGAAGAACCTCATTTTGGTGTTTCCGTGGAATTGGAGTGTTTGGTAAATCGGAAGACAACTCTTCACCTCCACTATTCCGAGTTTGACGTCGATTCTCATGTTTCTGTCGTTTCAAAAGAAAGTGAGGATCTAAATAAGCCAAGGGGTGTGAAAACCTTACTTTTCGGGTTACTTGCCAAATTTTCTGTCTTGGCAAAGGTTCTGAGCCAGAGGAAATAATAGTTACCTCTTCTTGAACTGTTTGGCTAGCTCCCGTGTCATCCTGATAATAATCAGTGGCAATAAGATGGTTGAAAAACAAGCCAAGAGAGTCAAGGGCTACCTCCGACTTAGAGGTGTCACTAGCTTAAGCAGATCAGAGGCGCTTGGTTTCTTCTTTTTCTTGGTTGTCTTCTTGACGATTTTCTTGGCGGCTTTCTTGGCAGCCCTGGCCTTCTTGGCAGCTTCATGGTCATATGTCTTCTTCCAAAAATCAGACTTAGCCTGTAAAAGTTATCAAAGGTTGAGTAAAATGTTTGAATAATGATGTAAAGGCAAATAAGTTCAGAGACTCACATCCGGTGGCGGGTTAAGCTTGCAGAAAGGGGCCAGACCCGTTTTAATGTAATCTTGTGGATCTTCACTCAGAAGGGACTTAACCATTTCATTTACTGCCTTGTCAGTTAATGGTGGAGAGCTGTGGCGCAGTGGATCTTTTACACCACCAGAGTAAGTGCGCATTAAGACGGAGCGACTACTCAAAGGGATGATCCGCCAAGAAACCCAGCACCTGACCAGGTCAACACCAGTTAAACCGTTTCCTAGCAGAGTTGTAACCTTTGCAATGGTAGCAGCAAGTTTTGCCCGTTCAGCGGTGGTAAGCTTCTCAGGATGATTGCGCTTTGAGTCCAGGCGCTCGACACTGTAACCCGGCAGTGGATTCTCATCAGCCGGAGAGGTATCTTTGCAATAAAACCACGTTTGATTCCAATCCTTTGGGTGACTCGGTAGGAGTGCATAAGGGAAAATGGCGTCTCTTCTGCTTTGAATCGAGATTCCACCAAGTTCCAAGCTTGGTCCATTGGTGAACTCATTCTGGCGGTTCAAATAAAAATATTCTCTAAAGAGGTTGATGCTGGGCTCCTCTTGGAGGTATACTTCGCAGAAGACTTGGAAGTTACAGATATTTGACACGGAATTGGGTCCAATGTCTTGAGGATGGAGTTGGAAGAAATGCAGAACATCTCAGAAAAACTTAGAGCCAGGCGGTGAGAAGCCCTGGTTCATGTGATCAGTGAATAAAATGACTTCGCCATCCTTTGGCCGAGGTCTTTCCTTGTCCAGTTCAAGGGTGCGGTAATGCATAACAATCTTTGTCAGAAAGTACCCAAGTTTGACAAAGTCTTGGAATGTGCCTTCAGTGACGATGGAGGGGACCCAATTGCATGCATAGACTGTCTTTGGCGGCATGGTGAAAGAAGGAAAACCTATAGAGAGGAAGAAATTTGCCGGTTCAAATCAGTTAGTGAAATCACAAGTTAAGAGTTGCAGTATAGGTTCAGAATGGCGGCTTAAGTGAGGACTAATAATATATGGTTAATTGTAAACCGAGTATGTAAGAGCAAAATTTTACAAAGTATGGGGACAAACAAGTTTTGCAGATTGAAGCTATGAGATTGAACCTACGGCAGTTCAGGAAAAAGGAAATAAATCCTAAATATAAGATGGTGGCAGCAGGAAAGTGGAGTGCCTAGATGAGATCTACTGCGACAAGGATATATTCTAGTATAAAAAAACAGGTGCTAAAACTGCTACCGCGCGAGGTTTGTACCACTTTTAGATCAAAACTATGGATTTGGGACGATAAAGGGGAAGAAAGGTGATGAATACTGATGAACAGAGAAACCCTAATGGAGATCTACTACAGCAGACAAAGAGAGAAGTACTTACTGGATCTATGGAACAGCGGAGAGGCGCCGCAGTTTTCTGGTTCCGTTCAGGTTGATGTAGCGGCCGAGGTCGAGGAAGACAATGAGCTTCGCAGCGGCGCCGGTGTTCAGACATGCAGATGTGTTGCGAAGGGAGGTAGAAGATGAGAAGGAGAATGAGAGGAGGGTGGTTGACCCTATTTATAAGGAAAAGAGTAACAGGTGGGCACAAAAAACGAGGAGGCCAAATGATGATTATCCAACTAATTGAACGCCTCGATTTTAGGAAGGTCATTAAAAATAAAAGATCCGTTAAAGATATGTTATGTTACATGCGAAGTTAATGGCAGATGACGTCAAGAAGGGTTTTTGAAATTTCTGGAGATGACGTCATGGTGGGTTACACTGTCTCACAACAGATGAAGAAGGATTTTTCTAAGTGTCGAAGAATGACATGAACAAAGTTCAAATCAACCTGGGGCCTAATGTTGGGGATATGACTATCAGATATGACCCGCCTAGGAGGGGCCGGGTCAACCCTATGGCAGTTCATCTCAAAAGAGCCCAAGAGGATATTAATGATGGTGGTCCATATACATGCTTAGTAAAAGGCCTAGACTTGAAGGCGGCTTAAGGCCCATGAAGTATAAATCGCCATGTATGTGTAGACTTGTAATATAAGGCTAAGATAAAGTCACAGAGCCGGACACGTTGTATGAGCCGGCCGGGACTCTGTAGGCCGTAGGGCGTCAACCCATGTATATAAGGGGACGACCCGGCAGCGGCTTAAGGCAAGAAACAACAAGTTGAAAGCTAGGGGAAGCGTGTTTGCTCCCTGGTAATCGAAACCCTAGCAATACCACCTCAAACTGGAGTAGGCCTTTACCTTCACTACAAGGGGCCGAACCAGTATAAACTCCCCGTGTCCTTTGTCCCGTTTAAACCCCTTTAAGCTAACCTCGTCGCAATGGCTCCACAACTAAGTCCTTCTATGATGACATCTGTCGTGAAACTTCCACAACATGGGCTCCTACCCAATCTGCATCAAAGAACGCCGAGAGAGCACTCGAGGAGGTAGACCGAAGATGCAAACCATAGGAGACAGTATGAGAGAGATAACGCAGTATACACTTCACAGCTGACCAGTGTGAAGTCCGAGGAGCATGAAGATACTGGCACACACGGTTGACCGCATAGGAGATGTCCGGCCATGTGATAGTCAAGTATTGCAAGCCACCAATAATACTGTGGTACTCTGTAGCATCATCTGAAGGAAGCAAGGCACCATCCAAGGCAGATAACCGATCAGTCGCAGACATAGGGGTGGTAGCATGCTTGCATTGCGACATACCGTCACGTCGCAGCAAGTCCAAGGAATACTTATGCTGAGTGAGAGTCAGGCCAGCAAGAGACCATTATACCTCCAGACCAAGAAAGTAATGGAGAGCACCCAGATCCTTGACAGCAAAATGACCACCCAGAGCAGACAGCAGATGATCAGTGGCAGTCACTGAGGAGCTGATAAGAATAATGTCATCAACAGAAACCAGCAGGTACATAGTAACCTCAGGACGATGGAACATGAAGAAAGACATCTCAGCAGTGGATGGAGCAAATCCAAGACATCGAAGAACCGAGCCGAGTCGGGCATGCCATGCACGAGGAGCCTGCTTAAGTCCATAGAGCGCCTTAACAAGGCGACACAAATGATGTGGACGAGCAGGAACAACAAAACCTGGAGGTTGCTGCATATAAACCTCTTCCTCCAAGACCCCATGGAGAAAAGCATTCTGAACATCAAGCTAACGCAGAGGCCACATTTTGGTAACAACCAAGGACAGAAGTAGATGAATAGTGGTTGGTTTGACAACTGCACTGAAGGTATCCTCATAATCAAGACCATACGTACCTCTGTTTGAAACCTTTGGTCACAAGTCGTGCCTTGTATCTCTCAATAGATCCGTCAGCATGCTTCTTGACCTTAAACACCCACTTGGAGTCAATAATGTTGACACCAGACACGGGAGGAACCAAGCACCAAGTATCATTCCTCTGTAGGTCCTGAAACTCCTGTTCCATGGCATTGCGCCAGTGAGGAATCCGAAGAGCCGCCTGAAAATGCCGAGGCTCAGCAGTGGGGTCAACATCTGACTATGCCATACACACCGCAATCCACGCAACCGTGTCGTCAATGCGCTCCTTCGGCCGAACAATACCACTCTGACTGTGCGTACGAGGACGCAGAACAACAATAGGCGGTAGAGGTGGCGGCGGAGACGGGTTCGGTGAAGAACCAGTCGCGTCAGGCGACTGACATGGTGTAACGCCCCGAGACCTTTGCGCCAGGTGTCTTCCAGTTATTCGCTGTCTTTGCCATGTCATTTGCTTGCGTGTTGCATTTTTCCATGTCATCATGTGCATTGAAACATCATGTTTTCAAAACTTGCATCCGTCCGGGTTCCCCCAGTTCTCTCCGTTGTCCGTTCTGAGCCCAGACACACTCGCACGCACCCGTGGCACGTTCAAAATAGTATTTTATAAGTGGCCGGAAAATGTTCTCGGAATGGGATGAAAGTTGACGTGCGGTCTTATTATAGTGTAGGTAGACCGCCTGTCAAATTTCATCGCATTCAGAGTTCGTTTGATGCCCCAACGGATAACTATAGCGACAATATAGTCGGTCAAATCGTCGGATATTTTTGGTCTCCGGAAATTGCTGCCGTGCCTCACTTCTTCTCCCTCTTCTCAGCCCAACCCCCTCTACATAGTCCATCTAGCCCACCTACCTACCCATCCGCTCCGGACCGTCCGATGGTGATCGAATGGCTCCGAAACGGAGCCAATCCCCTAACCTAGCCCCTTGCCTATAAATAGCCACTTCCCCTTCCATTTGTGGAAAACCTAGCCCCTCCTCGAAATCTGCGCGCCACCAGCCTCCTCCCACCTCCTCCTTGTTTTCCGCGCCGGCCTAACCTGCCGCCACCACTTGGCGCTGCCCCTGCGGGCGAGCCGCCACCTGAACCCCCATCGCCGCCGCCTAGGGCCAGTGGTAGCGCGCCACGTGCCCCTGCGAGCGCCTCCCTCCTCCCACCTCGCGCAGGCCCTGCCAGACCCATCTGGGTCCCGCCGAGCCCATCCGAGCCCGAGGCGCTCGCTCGCGCCGCCGTCTCTGACCTGGATCGGGATAGCCCCACGCTCCTCCCGTCCGATCGCGCCTCCTCGCGCCCACCTCGACCCCCCACTGGACCCTGCCGTCGGCCGTCATCCCCGCCGCCTCGCTGGAGTTGCCGCCGGCGACCACCACCACTAGCAGGCCGACCCCGCCCCTCTCTTTCTTCCTTCCCTTTCTGCTGTTCTCTCTCTCTCTAACCATCATCGTCGTCTGCCTACTGCAGCTCGCCGCCGTCAGGGATGCTCATGCCGCCGCCCAGAGCGCCCTCTCCCTCCCCATTCTTGGATCCGCCGCCGCCGCTGTCACTGTTGGCCGCTGACGCTGCCATGGCCTCGTCCCTCTCAGGATCGAGGGTGACGAGCTTCGCGCCCGCTCGTGTTGAGTCCCGCGCGGGCCGGCCTTCTCTCTGCCAGGCCCAGAGCCGCCTCCATCGGCCCGGCCCAGCACCAACAGGCCCTTGGGGCCGAGGTGAGACGCCATCGAACCCACCCGTGTGCAGCGCGTGCAGTAGCTGGCCCAGTTCCAACAGTTTCGGCGCATAGACATTTTTTTCCAGATCTGTGATTTTAGTAATTTTCCCAGGATTTGCTGTTTTATAGAAAAACCCTCATACTCCATGCATTTAATATATCCACAATCGTGCATCGATTTAAAATGTTTTATATATGGAAATGCTTATAATTTTGTCTAGTTTCATAATTTCCAACTTTCATCCATGTTTAAAATGTTGTTTGTTTAATTTTGCATAAATGGCATGTTAAAATGGCTTAATTCATAACTAAATAACCGTAACTCGGAATCTAATAAACTTTATATGCATCTTGTCTAGAAAAATGCATAGTTTAACATGGTGGCATTACTTTGCATGTTTAATAACTCTAAACTTGTGTTTAGGGCAGAACGATACCATATCCAAAGTATGCACATGGGGATTTTCCGGATTTGTTGGTTGTTGTTTTCGGCCTCATTTAAACTTGCCTAAATAGTTAGCTTACTTATGCTTCACCTCTTGCCATGCTTAACAACATTTAATATTGTTGAGTACATAACCGGGAGAGAACTAAATAAGTCATGTGGTGTTTCGTCAATATGCACCTCGTTGCATATTGAGCTCCACTTAACTTGTAGTATTGTTTGTTGCACTTTGCCTTGCCATGCCATGCCTCTTTAAACCAGACATGCATCATACTTGGTTGCGCATCATGTCATGTTCATGTGATGGTTGTTTACCATGTTGTTTCCTTCTTTCCGGTGTTGCTTCTTCTTGATGGTTCCGGTAACGTTGCGTTTGTGAGGATCCATTCGACTACGTCCATTTGTCTTCTTCATGGTTTTAGTCTTCTTCCTAGCGAGATTGCAGGCAAGATGACCATACCCTCGATATCACTTCTATCTTTGCTTGATAGTTGTTTGTTCTATCGCTATGTCGCGCTACCTACCACTTGTTTATCATGCCTCCCATATTGCCATGTCAAGCCTCTAACCCACCTTCCTAGCAAACTGTTGTTTGGCTATGTTGCCGCTTTTTCTCAGCCCCTCGTATAGCATTGTTAGTTGCAGGTGAAGTTGAAGTTTGTTCCATGTTGGAACATGGATATGTTGGGATATCATTTTATCTCTTATTTAATTAATGCATCTATATACTTGGTAAAGGGTGGAAGGCTCGGCCTTTTTCCTAGTGCTTTGTTCCTCTCTTGCCGCCCTAGTTTCCGTCATACCGGTGCTATGTTCCTTGATTTTGCGTTCCCTGCGCGGTTGGGGTTATGGGACCCCCTTGATAGTTCGCTTTGAATAAAACTCCTCCAGCAAGGCTCGACCTTGGTTTTACATTTGACAACCTAAGCCTTTTCCCTTGGGTTCTGCAGACCCAAGGGTCATCTTTATTTTACCCTCCCCCCCTGGGACAGTGCTCCTCTGAGTGTTGGTGCAAACTAGAGCCCTTTGCAGCACCACCTCGAGGAAACTTGAGGGCTGGTTTTAGTTGTACGGATTGCTCATCCAGTGTGCCTTGAAAACGAGATATGTGCAGCTCCTATCGGGATTTGTCAGCACATTCAGGCGGCTTTGCTGGTCTTGTTTTACCATCGTCGAAATGTCTTGTAACCGGGATTCCGAGACTGATCGGGTCTTTTCGGGAGAAGGAATATCCTTGGTTGATCGTGAGAGCTTGTGATGGGCTAAGTTGGGACACCTGAAGGAAATATGCCCTAGAGGCAATAATAAAGTTATTATTTATTTCCTTATATCATGATAAATGTTTATTATTCATGCTAGAATTGTATTAACCAGAAACATAATACTTGTGTGAATACATAGACAAATAGTATGTCACTAGTATGCCTCTACTTGACTGGCTTGTTGATCAAAGATGGTTAAGTTTCCTAGCCATTGACATGGGTTGTCATTTGATTAACGGGATCACATCATTAGGAGAATGATGTGATTGACTTGACCCATTCCGTTAGCTTAGCACCCGATCGTTTAGTATGTTTCTATTGCTTTGTTCATGACTTATACATGTTCCTATGACTCTGAGATTATGCAACTCCCGTTTACCGGAGGAACACTTTGTGTGCTACCAAACATCACAACGTAACTGGGTGATTATAAAGGTGCTCTACAGGTGTCTCGGAAGGTACTTGTTGGGTTGGCGTATTTCGAGATTAGGATTTGTCACTCCGATTGTCGGAGAGGTATCTCTGGGCCCTCTCGGTAATGCACATCACTTAAGCCTTGCAAGCATTGCAACTAATGAGTTAGTTGCGGAATGATGTATTACAGAACGAGTAAAGAGACTTGTCGGTAACGAGATTGAACTAGGTATTGAGATACCGACGATCGAATCTCGGGCAAGTAACATACCGATGACAAAGGGAACAACGTATGTAATTATGCGGTTTGACCGATAAAGATCTTCGTAGAATATGTGGGAGCCAATATGAGCATCCAGGTTCCGCTATTGGTTATTGACCGGAGACGTGTCTCGGTCATGTCTACATAGTTCTCGAACCCGTAGGGTCCGCACGCTTAACGTTTCGATGACAGTTATATTATGAGTTTATATGTTTTGATGTACCGAAGGTTGTTCAGAGTCTCGGATGTGATCACGGACATGACGAGTCTCGAAATGGTCGATGCATGAGGATTGATATATTGGAAGCCTATGTTTGGATATCGGAAGTGTTCCGGGTGAAATCGGGATTTTACCGGAGTACCAGGAGGTTACCGGAAACCCCCGGGAGGTTAATGGGCCTTAGTGGGCCTTTACGAAGAAGAAGAGAGGCGGCCAGGGCTGGGCCGCGCGCCCCTCCCCCCTAGTCCGAATAGGACAAGGAGAGGGGGGCAGCACCCCCCTTCCTTCCTCTCTCCCTCCTCTTTCCCCCTCCCAAGTCCTAATCCAACTAGGAAAGGGGGGGAGTCCTACTCCCGGTGGGAGTAGGACTCCTCCTGGCACGCCCTCTCTCCTGGCCGGCCGCCCCCCTTTCTCCTTTATATATGGGGGCAAGGGGGCACCCTAGAGACACAACAATTGATCGGTTGGTCTTTTAGCCGTGTGCGGTGCCCCCCTCCACCATAGTCCACCTCGATAATATTGTAGCGGTGCTTAGGCGAAGCCCTGCATCGGTAGAACATCATCATCGTCACCACGCCGTCGTGCCGAAGAAATTCTCCCTCAACACTCGGCTGGATCGGAGTTTGTGGGACGTCATCGGGCTGAACATGTGCTGAACTCGGAGGTGCCGTGTGTTCTATACTTGATCGGTCGGATCGTGAAGACGTACGACTACATCAACCGCGTTGTGCTAACGCTTCCGCTTTCGGTCTATGAGGGTACGTGGACAACACTCTCCCCTCTCGTTGCTATGCATCACCATGATCTTGCGTGTGCGTAGGAATTTTTTTGAAATTACTACGTTCCCCTACAGTGGTATCAGAGCCAGGTTTTATGCGTAGATGTCATATGCACGAGTAGAACACAAGTGAGTTGTGGGCGATATAAGTCATACTGCTTATCAGCATGTCATACTTTGATTCGGCGGTATTGTTGGATGAAGCGGCCCGGACCGACATTACGCGTACGCTTACGCGAGACTGGTTCTACCGACGTGCTTTGCACACAGGTGGCTGGCGGGTGTCAGTTTCTCCAACTTTAGTTGAACCGAGTGTGGCTACGCCCGGTCCTTGCGAAGGTTAAAACAGCACCAACTTGACAAACTATCGTTGTGGTTTTGATGCGTAGGTAAGAAACGGTTCTTGCTAAGCCCGTAGCAGCCACGTAAAATTTGCAACAAACAAAGTAGAGGACGTCTAACTTGATTTTGCAGGGCATGTTGTGATGTGATATGGTCAAGACATGATGCTAAATTTTATTGTATGAGATGATCATGTTTTGTAACCGAGTTATCGGCAACTGGCAGGAGCCATATGGTTGTCGCTTTATTGTATGCAATGCAATCGCCCTGTAATGCTTTACTTTATCACTAAGTGGTAGCGATAGTCGTAGAAGCATAAGATTTGTGAGACGACAACGATACTACGATGGAGATCAAGGTGTCGCGCCGGTGACGATGGTGATCATGACAGGTGCTTTGGAGATGGAGATCACAAGCACAAGATGATGATGATGGCCATATCATATCACTTATATTGATTGCATGTGATGTTTATCTTTTATGCATCTTATCTTGCTTTGATTGACGGTAGAATTATAAGATGATCCCTCACTAAATTATCAAAGTATAAGTGTTCTCCCTGAGTATGCACCGTTGCAAAAGTTCTTCGTGCTAAGATACCACGTGATGATCGGGTGTGATAGGCTTTACGTTCAAATACAACGGGTGCAAAACAGTTGCACACGCGGAATACTCAGGTTAAACTTGACGAGCCTAGCATATAACAGATATGGCCTCGGAACACGGAGACCGAAAGGTCGAGCGTGAATCATATAGTAGATATGATCAACATAGTGATGTTCACCATTGAAACTACTCCATCTCACGTGATGATCGGACATGGTTTATTTGATATGGATCACGTGATCACTTAGAGGATTAGAGGGATGTCTATCTAAGTGGGAGTTATTAAGTAATATGATTAATTGAACTTAAATTTATCATGGACTTAGTACCTGATAGTATCTTGCTTGTCTATGTTGATTGTAGATAGATGGCCCGTGCTGTTGTTCTGTTGAATTTTAATGCGTTCCTTGAGAAAGCAAAGTTGAAAGATGATGGTAGCAATTACAAGGACTGGTCCATAACTTGAGGATTATCCTCATTGCTGCACAGAAAAGTTACGTCCTGGAAGCACCGCTAGGTGTACCACCTGCACCAGCAACTGCAGACATTGTGAATGCCTGGCAGTCACGTGTTGATGACTACTCAATAGTTCGGTGTGCCATGCTTTACGGCTTAGAACCGGGACTTCAACGACGTTTTGAACGCCATGGAGCATATGAGATGTTCCGGGAGTTGAAGTTGATATTTCAAAAGAATGCCCAGATTGAGAGATATGAAGTCTCCAATAAGTTCTACAGCTGCAAGATGGAGGAGAATAGTTCTGTCAGTGAGCATATACTCAAGATGTCTGGGTACTGCAATCACTTGATTCAACTGGGAGTTAATCTTCCGGATGATAGCATCATTGAAAGAATTCTCCAATCACTGCTACCAAGCTACAAGAGCTTCGTGATGAACTATAATATGCAAGGGATGGATAAGACAATTCCCGAGCTCTTCGCAATGCTAAAGGCTGCGGAGGTAGAAATCAAGAAGGAGCATCAAGTGTTGATGGTCAATAAGACCACCAGTTTCAAGAAAAAGGGCAAAGGGGAGAAGAAGAGGAACTTCAAGAAGAACAACAAGCAAGTTGCTGCTCAGGAGAAGAAACCCTAGTCTGGACCTAAGCCTGAGACTGAGTGCTTCTAGTGCAAGCAGACTGGTCACTGGAAGCGGAACTGCCCCAAGTATTTGGCGGATAAGAAGGATGGCAAGGTGAACAAAGGTATATGTGATATACATGTTATTGATGTGTACCTTACGAATGCTCGCAGTAGCACCTGGGTATTTGATACTGGTTCTGTTGCTAATATTTGCAACCCGAAACAAGGGCTACAGATTAAGCGAAGATTGGCTAAGGACGAGGTGACGATGCGCGTGGGAAATGGTTCCAAAGTCGATGTGATCGCAGTCGGCACGCTACCTCTACATCTACCTTCGGGATTAGTATTAGACCTAAATAATTGTTATTTGGTGCCAGCGTTGAGCATGAACATTATATCTGGATCTTGTTTGATGCGAGACGGTTATTCATTTACATTGGAGAATAATGGTTGTTCTATTTATATGAGTAATATCTTTTATGGTCATGCACCCTTGAAGAGTGGTCTATTTTTGTTGAATCTCGATAGTAGTGATACACATATTCATAATATTGAGGCCAAAAGATGCAGAGTTGATAATGATAGTGCAACTTATTTGTGGCACTGCCATTTAGGTCATATCGGTGTAAAGCGCATGAAGAAACTCCATACTGATGGAATTTTGGAACCACTTGATTATGAATCACTTCGTACTTGCGAACCGTGCCTCATGGGCAAGATGACTAAAACGCCATTCTTCGGTACTATGGAGAGAGCAACAGATTTGTTGGAGATCATACATACAGATGTATGTGGTCCGATGAATGTTGAGGCTCGTGGTGGATATCGTTATTTTCTCACCTTCACAGATGATTTAAGAAGATATGGGTATATCTGCTTAATGAAACATAAGTCTGAAACGTTTGAAAAGTTCAAAGAATTTCAGAGTGAAGTTGAAAATCATCGTAACAAGAAAATAAAGTTTCTACGATCTGATCGTGGAGGAGAATATTTGAGTTATGAGTTTGGTCTTCATTTGAAACAATGCGGAATAGTTTCGCAACTCACGCCACCCGGAACACCACAGCGTAATGGTGTGTCCGAATGTCGTAATCGTACTTTACTAGATATGGTGCGATCTATGATGTCTCTTACTAATTTACCACTATCATTTTGGGGTTATGCTTTAGAGACGGCCACATTCACGTTAAATAGGGCACCATCAAAATCCGTTGAGACGACGCCTTATGAGCTATGGTTTGGCAAGAAACCAAAGTTGTCGTTTCTGAAAGTTTGGGGCTGCGATGCTTATGTGAAAAAGCTTCAACCTGGTAAGCTCAAACCCAAATCGGAGAAATGTGTCTTCATAGGATACCCAAAGGACACTGTTGGGTACACCTTCTATCACAGATCCGAAGGCAAGACTTTTGTTGCTAAATTCGGAGTTTTTCTAGAGAAGCAGTTTCTCTCGAAAGAAGTGAGTGGGAGGAAAGTAGAACTTGATGAAGTAACTGTGCCTGCTCCCTTATTGGAAAGTAGTTCATCACAGAAACCGGTTTCGGCGACACCTACACCAATTAGTGAGGAAGTTAATGATGATGATCATGAAACTTCAGATCAAGTTGTTGCTGAACTTCGTAGGTCAACCAGAGTAAGATCCGCACCAGAGTGGTACGGTAATCCTATTCTGGAAGTTATGTTACTAGACCATGACGAACCTACGAACTATGAAGAAGCGATGGTGAGCCCAGATTCCGCGAAATGGCTTGAGGCCATGAAATCTGAGATGGGATCCATGTATGAGAACAAAGTGTGGACTTTGGTTGACTTGCCCGATGATCGGCAAGCAATTGAGAATAAATGGATCTTCAAGAAGAAGACTGACGCTGACGGTAATGTCACTGTCTATAAAGTTCGACTTGTTGCGAAAAGGTTTTCGACAAGTTCAAGGGATTGACTACGATGAGACCTCACCCGTAGCGATGCTTAAGTCTGTCCGAATCATGTTAGCAATTGCCGCATTTTATGATTATGAAATTTGGCAAATGGATGTCAAAACTGCATTCCTGAATGTATTTCTGGAAGAAGAGTTGTATATGATGCAACCGGAAGGTTTTGTCGATGCAAAGGGAGCTAACAAAGTGTGCAAGCTCCAGCGATCCATTTATGGACTGGTGCAAGCCTCTCGGAGTTGGAATAAACGCTTTGATAGTGTGACCAAAGCATTTGGTTTTGTACATAATTTTGGAGAAGCCTGTATTTACAAGAAAGTGAGTGGGAGCTCTATAGCATTTCTAATATTATATGTGGATGACATATTGTTGATTGGAAATGATATAGAATTTCTGGATAGCATAAAGGGATTCTTGAATAAGAGTTTTTCAATGAAAGACCTCAGTGAAGCTGCTTATATATTGGGCATCAAGATCTATAGAGATAGATCAAAACGCTTAATTGGATTTTCACAAAGCACATACCTTGACAAAGTTTTGAAGAAGTTCAAAATGGATCAAGCAAAGAAAGGGTTCTTGCCTGTGTTGCAAGGTGTGAAGTTGAGTAAGACTCAATGCCCGACCACTGCAGAAGATAGAGAGAAAATGAAAGATGTTTCCTATGCTTCAGCCATAGGCTCTATCATGTATGCAATGCTGTGTACCAGACCTAATGTGTGCCTTGCTATTAGTCTAGCAGGGAGGTACCAAAGTAATACAGGATTGGATCACTGGATAGCGGTCAAGAACATCCTGAAATACCTGAAAAGGACTAAGGATATGTTTCTCGTTTATGGAGGTGACAAAGAGCTCATCGTAAATGGTTACGTTGATGCAAGCTTTGACACTGATCCGGACGATTCTAAATCGCAAATCGGATACGTGTTTACATTGAACGGTGGAGCTGTCAGTTGGTGCAGTTCTAAACAAAGCGCCGTGGTAGGATCTACGTGTGAAGCAGAGTACATAGCTGCTTCGGAAGCAGCAAATGAAGGAGTCTGGATGAAGGAGTTCATATCCGATCTAGGTGTCATACCTAGTGCATCGGGTCCAATGAAAATCTTTTGTGACAATACTGGTGCAATTGCCTTGGTGAAGGAATCTAGATTTCACAAGAGAACCAAGCACATCAAGAGACGCTTCAATTCCATCTAGGATTTAGTCGAGGTGGGAGACATAGAAATTTGCAAGATACATATGGATCTGAATGTTGTAGACCCATTGAATAAGCCTCTTCCATGAGCAAAACATGATCAACACCAAGGCTCCATGGGTGTTAGAATCATTACCGTGTAATCTAGATTATTGACTCTAGTGCAAGTGGGAGACTGAAGGAAATATGCCCTAGAGGCAATAATAAAATTATTATTTATTTCCTTATATCATGATAAATGTTTATTATTCATGCTAGAATTGTATTAACTGGAAACATAATACATGTGTGAATACATAGACAAACAGTATGTCACTAGTATGCCTCTACTTGACTAGCTCATTGATCGAAGATGGTTAAGTTTCCTAGCCATTGACATGGGTTGTAATTTTATTAACGGGATCACATCATTAGGAGAATGATGTGATTGACTTGACCCATTCCGTTAGCTTAGCACCCGATCGTTTAGTATGTTGCTATTGCTTTCTTCATGACTTATACATGTTCCTATGACTCTGAGATTATGCAACTCCCGTTTACCAGAGGAACACTTTGTGTGCTACCAAACGTCACAACGTAACTGGGTGATTATAAAGGTGCTCTACAGGTGTCTCGGAAGGTACTTGTTGGGTTGGCGTATTTCGAGATTAGGATTTGTCACTCCGATTGTCGGAGAGGTATCTCTGGGCCCTCTCGGTAATGCGCATCACTTAAGCCTTGCAAGCAATTGCAACTAATGAGTTAGTTGCGGAATGATGTATTACGGAATGAGTAAAGATACTTGCCGGTAACAAGATTGAACTAGGTATTGAGATACCGACGATCGAATCTCGGGCAAGTAACATACCGATGACAAAGGGAACAACGTATGTAGTGATGCAGTCTGACCGATAAAGATCTTCGTAGAATATGTGGGAGCCAATATGAGCATCCAGGCTCCGCTATTGGTTATTGACCGGAGACGTGTCTCGGTCATGTCTACATAGTTCTCGAACCCGTAGGGTCCGCACGCTTAATGTTTCGATGACAGTTATATTATGAGTTTATATGTTTTGATGTACCGAAGGTTGTTCGGAGTCCCGAATGTGATCACGGACATGACGAGGAGTCTCAAAATGGTCGATACATGAAGATTGATATATTGGAAGCCTATGTTTGGATATCGGAAGTGTTCCGGGTGAAATCGGGATTTTACCTGAGTACCGGGAGGTTACCGGAAACCCCCGGGAGGTTAATGGGCCTTAGTGGGCCTTTACGGAGAAGAAGAGAGACGGCCAGGGCTGGGCCGCGCGCCCCTCCCCCCTAGTCCAAATAGGACAAGGAGAGGGGGGCGGCGCCCCCCCTTCCTTCCTCTCTCCCTCCTCTTTCCCCCTCCCAAGTCCTAATCCAACTAGGAAAGGGGGGAGTCCTACTCCCGGTGGGAGTAGGACTCCTCCTGGCGCGCCCTCTCTCCTGGCCGGCCGCACCCCCCCTTGCTCCTTTATATACGGGGGCAAGGGAGCACCCTAGAGACACAACAATTGACCAGTTGATCTTTTAGCCGTGTGCGGTGCCCCCCTCCACCATAGTCCACCTCGATAATACTGTAGCGGTGCTTAGGCGAAGCCCTGCATCGGTAGAACATCATCATCGTCACCACGCCGTCGTGCTGACGAAACTCTCCCTCAACACTCGGCTGGATCGGAGTTCGTGGGACGTCATCGGGCTGAACGTGTGCTGAACTCGGAGGTGTCGTGTGTTCTGTACTTGATCGGTCGGATCGTGAAGACATACGACTACATCAACCGCGTTGTGCTAACGCTTCCGCTTTCGGTCTACGAGGGTACGTGGACAACACTCTCCCCTCTCGTTGCTATGCATCACCATGATCTTGCGTGTGCGTAGGATTTTTTTTGAAATTACTATGTTCCCCAACAACACCCCTGCAGGGTATAAACTTTCAAGAGTCATGCCCGCTGTTATGTGGCAGATGGGAATTTGTTAATATCCGGTTGTGGAGAACTTGACACTTGACTTAATTAACATGAATCAACCGCGTGTGTAGCCATGATGGTCTCTTTTCGGCGGAGTCTGGGAAGTGAACACAGTCTTGTGTTATGCTTGAACGTAAGTAGTTTAGGATCACTTCTTGATCACCTCTAGCTTCACGATCGTTGCGTAGCTTCTCATCTTACTCTTATTTGCGTGTGTTAGCTACCATTTTTGCTTAGCGCTTGTTGCAGATCCACCTCTTTACCACATCCTACCCATAAGCTTAAATAGTCTTGATCTCGCGGGTGTGATATTGCTGAGTCCTCGTGACTCACGGATAATTCCAAACAGTTGCAGGTGCCGATGATACCAGTGCAGGTGAGGCTACCAACTCAAGTGGGAGTTCGACGAGGACCTTGGTCATTACTATGTTTCGTTTCCTGATGATCAGTAGTGGAGCCCAGTTGGGACGATCGGGGATCTAGCATTTGGGGTTGTCTTCTTTTATTTTGGTGCCGTGGTCGGACCTTGATTGTATTCTGGATGATGTATGTTTAAACTTGTTATTTGTGTGAAATGGTGATTCTAAGCCAACTCCTTATCCCTTTCTTATTCAGTACATGGTATTGTGTGAAGATTACCTCTATTGCGACAAAACCACCATGAGGTTATGCCTCTAAGTCGGGCCTCGACATGTGGGAGATATAGCCGCACCGTGGGCGTTACAAGTTGGTAATCAGAGCCATCCCCGACTTAGGATCCCCCTTCTTGATGGAATGGTTGACATTGTTGAGTCTAGAACAAAATGTTTTGAGTCTTAGGATTATATATATTGGAGAGTAGGATTCTTTTTACTCCTCAGTCCCTTCGTCGCTCTGGTGAGGCCTCCTAATGTAGATGTTTTGACTTTCCTCTCCTCAAATTTCACTAAAAAATTAGGTTCACGCGGGTATCTTGGGATCGTTCTGATATTCTTGTGACGAGAACATTGTTCTTGGTGCCTCCTCACATTTAGTGGTTGTGGCAGTGTCCCGGGGAGTTGAGCTCCGAGGTGTTGTCGTCACAACTTTATCGTTGCTTTTTATTGTTGCAGTTCTGGAATACCTGAGTTCGCCGACATTGAAAATCTCTTTTATGCAGTTGTTGGTGAGATAACCTCGACGCCACCCAGTACTGGGGTGGGAGTTCGAGAGTATTGCCATAACTTGTATAACGGATGCTTTTCGAAGGTTGAGGTACATGATTTCTGAAGGTTTCTTGGTTATGTGTTGAAGGATGAATACAGTTGGAGCGCAAGGCTTGTTAGTTGTGTGATATATTTTGTGCCTCCCTGTATCCCCAACACCAGATTGCATAACCATAAAGTTTCGGGAGTTTATAGGTGGGAATTCAAGTATCTCCTAGGATATCTTTCCGACAAATGCATGATATGAGATTGGGGTTCGACGTCTAGTGGTCCGCCTATCCACGGTTGGTTTTACAGTGGTCTTGTTGTGTCTTAAAGAGTCCTTGGCTATGCTGACTAGGGGACGCTTCGTATGTCATGTGCACTGCCTTGTACAAGATGGTGCTGTACGATCGAGCCCGTGTGGGCCCCACCATGAAAATTTCGGACGAAATCTCTATCATATGTTTGTTTCCGGCTTATTTTGCAAGCCAATCCTTTGTTTTGTTTCGAGTTGCGGTATTCGAGTTGCTTCAATGTCAAGTGTTGATTCCATACCTTTTCCAAGCGGTGTTCTCATATTTCTATGGAAGTGCTAATCCTTGCGATCATCAAGATTGTCATGTCAATCCTTTTCAACCGGTGTGCTTCTCTTCAAGTTAATATCCTTCCAATTTCTGCTAGATCAATTATCAGTTTTTCTCAATGGTATCCATTCCATCCATCCCAAGTTGCCTTTGTTTTCCCGCCCCCACCCTTTTCCTTCAAGGACTTCGATTTCTTAACCGAGTATCATTTTATCGATGGGAAATCTCTCCATTCTTTTCCGTCAATGTTCTTAGCCGGTGATTCTCAGGAAGATACTAGCGGAGCTTCAAGTTCATCATTCTCCATTCTTTTTCTTTTTTGGTGGATTCAATTGAAGCTTTCGATGTTGATCATATCATTTTCACTGGTTCACATGTTTTCCATGTTGGAAGTTCTTATCGAAGACTCTCTTATTTATTCACTTCTCGCTATTCAAGGGTTCCGGTGTGTTGAAGATCTCTTAGTAGATTAGCATTTCCATTCTTAATCATTTCAAGCTACTTCGAGGTTCTTACCTTATTCAAGCCATTTAAATCTTACCGGTGCATTATCTCTTCCTAAGCAATCATTTCCAACGGTGTTTTATTTGAGTGGGCCCTAACCAACATGCCTTTTTCCAGGGTCTTACCTGACTCTTCTAATTCTTTTTCTGGAGTTATTCTCAAATTCATTTCAAAGTTTGACGTAAGTATGGGTTATCATCAGTCAAATGTATTTCACCAAGATATTTCAAATTCTTTTCATCGTCGGTTCAACCTTTCTATTTGTCATTCCGGAGTGCCTCAGCAATTCATGGTGGTGTTTATCGTCGTCATTCTCGAATACTGAAGACCGAAGAAGAGTTTCTCTTAAATCTTGGCCCGTTCTCTTGAAGATTCATGGTTCTAGCTTCATGCCATCCTCTCATAATTTTTTCGATGTGAGAATTCTTTTCACCCATCCGGAGCATTTCAGGAGTCTTTTCGTTTTGATTCTTCGGAGGCCATCATTTCAGAAGATTTCTTCGTTCTAAGTTTTCAGCTTTGTTCTCCAATTATTCTAAATTGATATCTCATCATTCATTCTCAGCTTTCAGCTCTCGTTCTCGAATTCTTCCAGTGCTTCGTTCAAGTATCCTCTAGTCAGCTCGTGGTCTATTCATTCTCATGTATCTATATTCTCTCAAGTATCTTTGTTCTTTTTCAAATTCTTCCCGGCGTTTCACTATCTTTTCTTTGTTCGTTATTTAATTCTTATGGCGGTTTGTTCAAGATTCCTCTTCCTATGTTGTCACATTAATTCATTCGTTCTCTCTAAATCCTACTGGTGGTTCGTTGAAGACTTTCTCAAGTTTAAGCTATATGTCTCTTAATCCTTTCTACAAGAATAAGTAGTATGCCAAATCCGTTATTTGTCATCAATTTAAATTGGTGAAGGATATGCATAACGTAATTCTTATTATTGTTTCCTCCAAGTGATCTAGTTTCTTCTTTCCAGAGTTGTTCATCATGCCACATTTCTCGGTTCGAGATGCTTCATCTTTTATTTTCCGGAGTTCCAAGTTTTCTGCATTATATCGTCATGAAGCTCCATCTAAATCATCGCAAGGCTTCACCATGTGTTTTCAACTTCTCTTTCTTTTACCATCCTTTTATTACCGGAGTTCTTCATGGAGGCTCTACATGGTGGTTCACCAAATATTTCTTTCATTCCCGAAGAGTTCTTCAAGATTCTTATTGGAGGAGCTCAAGCATTCTTCATCTTGCATCCGAAGTGCAATTCTTTCTACCTTATCTTTTGAGATGGTGTTATATCATTCCTGAAAATTTCCATTCAAGTTTCACGATTCACATGTTGTCAAGAATGAGGTATTTAAATCCATTAATCTCTTCGTTGGAGTTATCTTGGGTTATATTTCACCTAAAGCCTTCCCTAAGGAATGTTGCTATTGTGGTGTTTACCAATAATCCAAGTTTCCACCCATTCTCGCGATGAAAGAAGTTTTCATCTCTTCGTTGCTCTCAAGCAAGCAATTGATTCCGTTAGTGGCAGAATTTCACCTCAAATTTTGGGATGTTTTCCATAAGCCCACAACAAGTTTATTCTTTTCACTGTTCATTTCCCAACAACTCTGTCCAATCCTCTATGGAAGGATGCTTTCAAATTCATTCGAGGTAGAAGTTGTTGTTTTCTTCTTTGTTACTTTCAGTCTGTTCTATCTTTTGTTCCGGAGGCATTGTTATGTTGCACGCTTCGACCCATCATCCCAATTTTGTCAAAGATCATGTTCTTTCCTTTGCTTATCCATTCAACCAGAGTGTCGTGTCCTCCATTCAAGTTCTCTCATCTTATCAAGTTTTGCCTCCCTTCTCAACCAGAGTGCTATTTGAAATCTTTCTAACCCCTTGTGCCATTCTTTCAATAGTTCTGGAGGCAGTGTGTTGTTGATTTCATCAAGTATCCTCTCATTTTTCCAAGTTCATATTCTATGCCTTCCATTTACAACTGGAGTGTTGTCGTAATTGGTCTTTATCATTCCTTGTACATCTCATTTCAACTGGAGTGCTTGCAAGTACTTCTTGGCCATTGTAACCCTTTTCTTATGTATTTCAACCTACAAGGTTCCCGTAATGTTCCTTGTTCCTCTTTTTTAATGGAGTGTTTTCAACTTTTCTCATCTTCATTGTATTCTTTCTTCCGATTTGTTCAACCTCTCAAGGTTCATGGTCTCACTCGTTTGTCGAAGAAGCAACTTAGTTTACCTCTCCTCTTCCTTTTCTGCTTCTCTCTGGTGCCATCCTAGATCTCGGGACGAGATCCTCTTGTAGTGCTGGAGTGTTGTAATGCCCCGAGACCGTTGCGCTAGGTGTCTTCCAGTTATTTGTTGTCTTTGCCATGTCATTTGCTTGTGTGTTGCATTTTTTAGTGTCATCATGTGCATTGCATCATCATGTTTTCAAAACTTGCATCCGTCCGGGTTCCCCCAGTTCTCTTCGTTGTCCGTTCTGAGCCGAGACACACTCACACGCGCCCGTGGCACGTTCGAAATAGTATTTTATAAGTGGCTGGGAAATGTTCTCGGAATGGGATGAAAGTTGGCGTGTGGTCTTATTATAGTGTAGGTAGACCGCAGTCAAATTTCATCGCATTCGGAGTTCGTTTGATGCCCCAACGGATAACTATAGCGACAATATTGTCGGTCAAATCGTCGGACATTTTTGGTCTCCGAAAATTGTTGCTGGGCCTCACTTCTTCCCCCTCTTCTCAGCCCAACCCCCTCTACACAGTCCATCTAGCCCACCTACCTACACCTCCGCTCCGGACCGTCCGATGGTGATCGAACGACTCCGAAATGGAGCTAATCCCCCTAACCTAGCCCCCTTGCCTATAAATAGCCACCTCCCCCTTCCCTTTATGGAAAACCATGCCCCTCCTCGAAATCCACGCGCTGCTAACCTCCTCCCACCTCCTCCCCGTTTTCCGCACCGGCCTAACTTGCTGCCGCCACTTGGCGCTGCCCCTGCGGGCAAGCCACCACCTGAACCCCCATTGGCGCCGCCTAGGGCCAATGGCAGCGCGCTACGTGCCCCTGCCAGCGGCTCCCTCCTCCCACCTCGCGCCGGCGCTGCCAGGCCCATATGGGGCCTGCCGTGCCCATCTGAGCCCGAGGCGCTCGCTCGCGCCGCCGTCTTTGATCTGGATCGGGAGAGCCCCGAGCTCCTCCCGTCCGACCGCGCCTCCTCGCGCCCACCTTGACCACCCCCACCGGACCCCGCCGTCGGCCGTCATCTCCGCCACCTCGCCGGAGTCGTCGCCGGCGACCACCACCACCAGTAGGCCGACCCCGCCCCTCTCTTCCTTCCTTCCCTTTCCCCCACTGTCGTCTGCCTACTGCAGCTCGCCGCCGTCAGGGTTGGTCGCGCCGCCGCCCGGAGCGCCCTCTGCCTCCCCATTCCTGGATCCGCCGCCGCCACTGTCACCGTTGGCCGCCGACGCCGCCATGGCCTCGTCCCTCTTGGGATCGAGGGCGACGAGCTTCGCGCCCGCTCGCGTTGACTCCTGCGTGGGTGGACCTTCTCTCCGCCGGGCCTAGAGCCGCCTCCATCGGCCCGATCCAGCACCGACAGGCCCTTGGGCCCGAGGTGAGACACCACCGAAGCCATCCATGTGCAACGCGTGAAGTAGCTGGCCCAGTTTCAGCAGTTTTGGCCCATAGACATTTTTTTCTAGATCTGCGATTTTAGCAATTTTCCTAGGATTTGTTGTTTTATATAAAAACCCTCATACTTCATGCATTTAATATCTCCACAACCGTGCATCGGTTTAAAATGTTTTAAATATGGAAATGCTTAGAATTTTGTCTAGTTTCATAATTTCCAACTTTCAACCATGTTTAAAATGTTTAAAATGATGTTTTTTTAATTTTGCATAAATGGCATGTTAAAATGGCTTAATTCATAACTAAATAACCGTAACTCGGAATTTAATAAACTTTATATGCATCTTGTCTAGAAAAATGCATAGTTTAACTTGGTAGCATTACTTTGCATGTTTAATAACTCTAAAATTGTGTTTTGGGAAGAACAATACCATATCCAAAGTATGCACATGGGGATTTTCCGGATTTGTTGGTTGTTGTTTCCGGCCTCATTTAAACTTGCCTAAATAGTTAGCTTACTTATGCTTCACCTCTTGCCATGTTTAATAACATTTAATATTTAACCGGGAGACAACTAATAAGTCATGTGGTGTTTCGTCAATATGCAACTCGTTGCATATTGAGCTCCACTTAACTTGTAGTATTGTTTGTTGCACTTTGCCTTGCCATGCCATGTCTCTTTAAACCGGACATGCATCATACTTGGTTGCGCATCATGTCATGTTCATGTGATGGTTGTTTACCATGTCGTTTCCTTCTTTCCGGTGTTGCTTCTTCTTGATAGTTCCGGTAACATTGCGTTTGTGAGGATCCGTTCAACTATGTCTGTTTGTCTTCTTCATGGTTTCATTCTTCTTCCTAGCGGGATTGCAGGCAAGATGACCATACCCTCGATATCACTTCTATCTTTGCTTGCTAGTTGTTTGTTCTATCGCTATGTCGCACTACCTACCACTTGTTTATCATGCCTCCCATATTGCCATATCAAGCCTCTAACCCACCTTCCTAGCAAACCGTTGTTTGGCTATGTTACCACTTTTGCTCAGCCCCTCTTATAGCGTTGTTAGTTGCAGGTGAAGTTGAAGTTTGTTCCATGTTGGAACATGGATATGTTGGGATACCATTTTATCTCTTATTTAATTAATGCATGTATATACTTGGTAAAGTGTGGAGGCTCGGCCTTTTGCCTGGTGTTTTGTTCCACTCTTGTCGCCCTAGTTTCTGTCATACTGGTGTTATGTTCCTTGATTTTGCGTTCCTTACACGGTTGGGGTTATGGGACCCCCTTGACAGTTCAGTTTGAATAAAAATCCTCCAGCAAGGCCCAACCTTAGTTTTTCATTTGACAACCTAAGCCTTTTCCCTTGGGTTCTGCAGACCCAAGGGTCATCTTTATTTTAATCCCCCCGAGCCAGTGCTCCTTTGTGTGTTGGTCCAAGCTAGAGCCCTTTGTAGCGCCACCTCGGGGAAACTTGAGGGCTGGTTTTAGTTGTACGGATTGCTCATCCGGTGTGCCCTGAGAACGCGATATGTGCAGCTCCTATTGGGATTTGTTGGCACATTCGGGCGGCTTTGCTGGTCTTGTTTTACCATTGTCGAAATGTCTTGTAACCGGGATTCCAAGACTAATCGGGTCTTTCCGGGAGATGGAATATCCTTGGTTGATCATGAGAGCTTGTGATGGGCTAAGTTGGGACACCCCTGCAGGGTATAAACTTTCGAGAGCCGTGCGCGCGGTTATGTGGCAGATGGGAATTTGTTAATATCTGGTTGTGGAGAACTTGACACTTGACTTAATTAAAATGATCAACCGTGTGTGTAGTCGTGATGGTCTCTTTTCGGCGGAGTCTGGGAAGTGAACACGGTCTTGTGTTATGCTTGAAGGTAAGTAGTTTCAGGATCACTTCTTGATCACCTCTAGCTTCACGGCCGTTGCGTAGCTTCTCATCTTACTCTTATTTGCGTGTGTTAGCCACCATTTTTGCTTAGCACTTGCTGCAGCTCCACCTCTTTACCACATCCTACCCATAAGCTTAAATAGTCTTGATCTCGCAGATGTGAGATTGTTGAGTCCTCGTGACTCACGAATAGTTCCAAACAGTTGCAGGTACCGATGATACCAGTGCAGGTGATGCTACCAAACTCAAGTGGGAGTTCGACGAGCACCTTGATCATTACTATGTTTCGTTTCCTGATGATTAGTAGTGGAGCCCAGTTGGGACGATCGGGGATCTAGCATTTGGGGTTGTCTTTTTTTATTTTTGTTCCATAGTCGGACCTTGATTGTATTCTGGATAATGTATGTTTAAACTTGTTATTTGTGTGAAGTGGCGGTTGTAAGCCAACTCCTTATCCCTTTCTTATTCAGTACATGGGATTGTGTGAAGATTACCCCTCTTGCGACAAAACCACCATGCGGTTATGCCTCTAAGTCATGCCTCGACACGTGAGATATATAGCCGCATCGTGGGCGTTACACATGGCGAAGAAAGCGCAGACGCTAGCTCAGCTAACGCGGGCTGATACATTGATACGTCCATTTTGCATCATGTTTTCTTACTGTTATTTATGATGTTTTATCCATAATAAAGCTTTTTGGAGTAATTCTAATGCCTTTTCTCTCATAATATGCAAGGTATACACCAAGAGGGAGAATTCCGGCAGCTGGAAATCTGGACCTGAAAAAGCTACGTCAGGCTACCTATTCTGCACAACTCCAAATGAGCTGAAACAGGATTTTATGGAATATATGAGGAATATTGGAGCCAATAAGTACCAGAGGGGGCCCACCAGGTGGGCACAACCCACCTGGGCGCGCCAGGGAGCCCAGGCACGCCCTGGTGGGTTGTGCTCTCCCTGCCCACCTCGGTGCCCATCTTCTGGTATATAAGTCATTTTGACCTAGAAAAAAGAGGACTTTTCGGGACGGAGCGCCACCGTCTCGAGGCGGAACTTGGGCAGGAGCACTTTTGCCCTCCGGCGGAGCGATTCCGCCGGGGAACTTCCCTCCCGGAGGGGGAAATCATCGTCATCATCATCACCAACAACTCTCCCATCTTGGGGAGGGCAATCTCCATCAACATCTTCAACAGCACCATCTCATCTCAAACCCTAGTTCATCTCTTGTGTTCAATCTTGTTACCGGAACTATAGATTGGTGCTTGTGGGTGACTAGTAGTGTTGATTACATCTTGTAGTTGATTACTATATGGTTTATTTGGTGGAAGATTATATGTTCAGATCCAATATGCTATTTAATACCCCTCTGATCTTGAGCATGATTATCATTTGTGAGTAGTTACTTTTGTTCTTGAGGTCACGGGAGAAATCATGTTGCAAGTAATCATGTGAACTTGATATGTGTTCGATATTTTGATAGTATGTATGTTGTGATTCCCTTAGTGGTGTCATGTGAACGTCGACTACATGACACTTCACCATATTTGGGCCTAAGGGAATGCATTGTGGAGTAGCAATTAGATGATGGGTTGCGAGAGTGACAGAAGCTTAAACCCCAGTTTATGCGCTATTCCGTAAGGGACCGATTGGATCCAAAAGTTTAATGCTATGGTTAGAATTTATTCTTAATACTTTTCTCGTAGTTGCGGATGCTTGCGAGGAGGGTTA
This sequence comes from Triticum urartu, assembly GCF_003073215.2. Lineage (NCBI taxonomy): Eukaryota > Viridiplantae > Streptophyta > Magnoliopsida > Poales > Poaceae > Triticum > Triticum urartu. Next base: position 454,537,287 of record NC_053028.1, read on the forward strand.
ATCATAAGTAGGAGGTTTGTTCAAGTAAGAACAACACCTAAGCACCGGTCCACCCACATATCAAATTATCAAAGTAGCGAAACACAAATTAACCAACATGATGAAAGTGACTAGATGAAATTCCCGTGTACCCTCAAGAACGCTTTGCTTATCATAAGAGACCATTTTGGCCTAGTCCTTTGCCTCAAAAGGATTGGGCTACCTTGCTGCACTTTTGTTACTACTATCGTTACTTGCTCGTTACAAATTATCTTGCTATCAAACTACTCTGCTACTTACAATTTCAGCACTTGCAGACATTACCTTGCTGAAAACACTTGTCATTTCCTTCTGCTCCTCGTTGGGTTCGACACTCTTACTTATCGAAAAGAGCTACAATTGATCCCCTATACTTGTGGGTCATCAAGGCTATTTTTTGGCGCCGTTGCCGGGGAGTGAAGCGCCTTTGGTAAGTGGAATTTGTAAGGAAACATTTATATAGTGTGCTGAAATTTATTGTCACTTGTTACTATGGAAAACAATCCTTTGAGGGGTTTGTTCGGGGTATCTTCACCTCGTCCGGAACCACAATTAGCTACCCCTCAACCTACTGCACCTAAAAATATTGAATATGAAATTCCTTCGGGTATGATAGAACAACTGCTAGCTAATCCTTATGCAGGAGATGGAACCGAACATCCTGATATGCACTTGATATATGTGGAACAAATTTGTGGATTGTTTAAGCTTGCAGGTTTACCCGGAGATGAAGTGATGAAAAGGTTTTCCCTTTATCTTTGAAGGGAAAAGCATTGGCATGGTATAGGCTATGCGATGATATTGGATCATGGAATTGGAATCGTTTGAAATTGGAGTTCCACCAAAAAAATTTATCCTATGCATCTAGTTCATCGTGATTGGAATTATATATATAATTTTTGGCCTCGTGAAGGAGAAAGTATCTCTAGCTTGGGGGAGGCTTAAGTCAATGTTATATTCATGCCCCAATCATGAGCTCTCAAGAGAAATTATTATCCAGAATTTTTATGCTCGGCTTTCTCGTAATGATCAAACCATGCTTGATACTTCTTGTGCTGGTTCTTTTATGAAGAAGACTATTGAATTCCGGTGGGATCTTTTGGAAAGAATTAAATGCAACTCTGAAGATTGGGAACTCGACGAAGGTAAAGAGTCAGGTATTAAACTTAAGTATGATTGTGTTAAATCTTTTATGGATACCGATGCTTTTCAAAAGTTTAGCACTAAATATGGACTTGACTCTGAGATAGTAGCCTCCTTTTGTGAATCATTTGCTACTCATGTTGAACTCCCTAAAGAGAAGTGGTTTAAATATCACCCACCTATTAAAGAAGAAACAAAGAACGTACCGGATAAAGAAGAAACTATACTTTATAATGTTGATCCAGTTGTTCCTTCTGCTTATATTGAGAAACCACCTTTCCCTGTTAGGATAAAGGAACATGCTAAAGTTTCAACTGTGGTTAACAAAAGCTATATTAGAACACCTAAACCTGATGAACAAATTAAAGTAGAACCTAGTATTGCTATGGTTAAAGATCTCTTGGAAGAAGATATGGATGGGCATGTTATTTACTTCTGTGAAGAAGCTGCTAGAATTGCCAAACCTGATAAAAAGGATAAACATAGACCTGTTGTTGGCATGCCTGTCATCTCAGTTAAAATAGGAGATCACTGTTATCATGGTTTATGTGACATAGGTGCTAGTGTGAGTGCTATTCCTTACACCTATTATATCAAGAAATTATGAATGACATAGCACCCGCAGAAATAGAAGACATAGATGTTACTATTAAACTTGCTAATAGAGACACTATATCACCAATTGGGATTGTTAGAGATGTTGAAGTCTTGTGTGGGAAAATAAAATACCCTACTGATTTTCTTGTTCTTGGTTCCCCACAAGATGACTTTTGTCCCATTATCTTTGGTAGACCTTTCTTGAACACCGTTAATGCTAGAATGGACTATGAGAAACAAATTGCGGTGTTAGTTTTGGTGATGAGTCTCATGAGTTTAATTTTTCCAAGTTTAGTAGAAACATTGTTGTACCTCCCACTGATCCTTTAGAACAATATTTGCTAGACCATGAGAATGATTTGCATATGCATGAAAGAAATGAAATAGATAAGATTTTCTTTGAATAACATCATCTGCTTAAACACAATTTGCCTATTGAAACTCTAGCAGGTCCTCCTCCACCTAAAGGTGATCATGTGTTTGAATTAAAACAGTTCCTGGACACTTTGAAATATGCTTATCTCGATGAGAAAAAGATTTATCATGTTATTATTAGTGCTAACCTTTTAGAACATGAAGAAGAAAGATTATTGAAAGTTCTAAGGAAGAGCTAAGGTGCTATTGGATATACTCTTGATGATCTTAAGGGCATCAGTCCCACTCTATGTCAGCACAACATTAATATGGAACCTGATGCTAAACCCGTTGTTGATCAACAACGTCGGTTAAATCCGAAGATGAAAGAAGTGGTAAGAATGGAAATATTAAAACTTCTGGAAGCAGGTATAATCTATCATATAGATGATAGTAGATGGGTAAGTCTTGTCCATTGTGTCCCTAAGAAAGGAGGTATTGCTATTGTTCCTAATGATAAGAATGAACTTATTCCACAAAGAATTGTTACGGGCTATAGAATGGTAATTGATTTTACAAAATTAAACAAAGCAACTAGAAAATATCATTACCCTCTACCTTTTATTGATCAAATGCTAGGAAGATTATCTAACCACACACATTTTTGCTTCCTTGATGGATATTCTGGTTTTTCACAAATACCTGTTTCTCAACCTGATCAAGAAAAGACCACTTTTACTTGTCCTTTTGGAACTTATGCTTATAGACGTATGCCTTTTGGTTTATGCAATGCACCTGCTACCTTTCAAAGATGTATGACTGCTATATTCTCTGACTTTTGTGAAAAGATTGTTGAGGTTTTCATGGGTGACTTTTCTATTTATGGGAAGTCTTTTGATGATTGTTTAAGCAATCTTGATCGAGTTTTTTCACAGATGTGAGCAAACCAATCTTGTATTGAATTGGGAGAAGTGCCACTTTATGGTTAACGAAGGTATTGTTTTGGGCCATAAAATCTCTGAAAGAGGTATTGAGGTGGACAAAGCTAAGGTTGATGCAATTGAGAAAATGCCATGTCCTAAAGATATCAAAGGTATTTGTAGTTTCCTTGGTCATGCTGGTTTCTATAGGAGATTTATCAAAGACTTTATAAAAATTCTAGGCCTCTTACAAACCTTTTGCAAAAGGATATTCCATTTGTTTTTGATGATGATTGTTTAGAAGCCTTTGAAACACTCAAGAAAGCATTAATTTCTGCACCTATTGTTCAACCACTTGATTGGAACTTGCCTTTTGAAATTATGTGTGATGCTAGTGATTATGTTGTTGGTGCTGTTCTAGGACAAAGAGTGGATAAGAAACTGAATGTTATTCACTACGCAAGTAAAACTATAGACAGTGCACAAAGAAATTATGCTACTACTGAAAAGAATTTCTAGCAGTGGTGTTTGCTTGTGATAAATTTACATCCTATATTGTAGATTCAGAAGTAATTGTTCACACTGATCATGCTGCAATAAAGTATCTTATGGAAAAGAAAGATGCGAAACCTAGGCTTATTCGATGGGTTCTCTTGCTACAAGAATTTTATTTCCCTATCACTGGTAGAAAAGGAGCGGAGAACCCCGTAGCTGATAACCTGTCTATGTTGGAGAATGTTCTTGATGACCCACTACCTATTGACGATAGTTTTCCTGATGAGCGATTAGCTACAATAAATGTTTCTAATAGTACACCTTGGTATGCTGACTATGCTAATTATATTGTTGCTAAATACATACCCCCTAGCTTTACTTACCAACAAAAGAAAAAATTCTTCTATGATTTAAGATCATTGTTACTGATAAGGATTATGAATTCTCTGTTGATCCTGATATAATTACTTTGGTTGAATCTGATCCTTTTCATGGTTATGAATCTGAAACTGTTGTGGCACATCTTACTAAATTGAATGATATAGCCACCCTATTCACTAAAGATGAGAGAAGTCGTTACTTTTATATCCTTAAAATATTTCCGTTCTCATTAAAGGGTGATGCTAAGATATGGTTTAATTCTCTTGATCCTGGTTGTGTGCATAGTCCCCAGGATATGATTTATTACTTCTCTGCTAAATATTTCCCTGCTCATAAGAAACAAGCTGCTTTAAGGGATATATATAATTTTGTGCAAATTGAAGAAGAGAGTCTCCCACCAAGCTTGGGGGAGGCTTCTCAAGTTACTTAATGCTTTGCCTGATCATCCTCTTAAGAAACCTGAAATACTTGATATCTTTTATAATGGACTAACTGATGCTTCCAGAGATTACATGGATAGTTGTGCTGGTTCTCTTTTCAGGGAAAGAACACCGGATGAAGCTGAAATTCTATTGAATAATATGTTGACAAATGAAAATAATTGGGCACCTCTTGAGCCAGCTCCTGAGCCATCTCCCGCTCCAATTACTGAGTCTATTCCTAAACCAACTCCGAAGAAGAGAGGTGTTCTATTTCTCAGTCCCGAAGATATGCAAGAGGCAAAGAAATCTATGAAAGAAAAAGGTATTAAAGCTGAAGACGTTAAGAATTTACCTCCTATTGAAGAAATACATGGTCTTAATATACCGCCTATTGAAGAAACATATGATCTTAATTATTTATTTATTGAAGAACCTCCTGATCCCGATATCCCGACACAGGTAGTAAAGGTAAATTCTCTCTATAGATATGATAAAGCTGAAGTCCCTCCTACTAAAATTGCTAGTTAGTGCTTGGATGAGTTTGATAACTTTATGTTTAAGCAAGGCAACTTCAATGCTTATTTTGGTAGAGAATTAAAAGAAAATGCTTATATGATTAGACGCTTGGGTGATTATATGGCTAATATTAAAGGTGAACTTAAACTTGTTAGCAAACATGCTTCTATGGTTACCACTCAAGTAGAACAAGTACTTAAGGCTCAAAAAGAAGTGCTTGATGAAATGAATAGTAAGAAAAATGATTATGTTGTTAGAGTGGCTACTAGAACTGGTAGAATGACTCAGGAACCTTTGTATCCTGAAGGCCACCCTAAGAGAATCGAGCAAGATTCTCAAAGAAATAATATTGATGTTCCTAGTTCTTCTAAAAAGAAGAAGAAAAATGATAGAACTATGCAAACTTCTAGTGAACCTATTGCTGAACCACCTGATAATCCAAATGATATCTCTATGTCTGATGCTGAAACACAATCTGGTAATGAACATGAACCTAATGAAAATATTAATGATGATGTTCATGATGATGCTCAACCTAGTAATGATAATGATGTAGAAATTGAACCTGCTGTTGATCTTGATAACCCACAATCAAAGAATCAACGTTATGATAAAAGAGACTTTGTTGCTAGGAAACATGGTAAAGAAAGGGAACCTTGGGTTCAGAAACCCATGCCTTTTCCTCCGAAACCATCCAAGAAAAAGGATGATGAGGATTTTTAGCGCTTTGCTGAAATGATTAGGCCTATCTTTTTGTGTATGCGATTAACTGATGTGCTCAAAACAAATCCTTATGCTAAATATATGAAGGATATCATTATTAATAAAAGAAAGATACCGGAAGCTGAGATTTCCACCATGCTTGCTAATTATACTTTTAAGGGTGGAATACCAAAGAAACTTGGAGATCCCGGAGTACCTACTATACCTTGCTCCATTAAAAGAAATTATATTAAAACTGCTTTATGTGATCTTGGAGCCGGTGTTAGTGTTATGCCTCTCTCTTTATATCGTAGACTTGACTTGAATAAGCTGACACCTACCGAAATATCTTTGCAAATGGCTGATAAATCAACTGCTATACCTGTCGCTATTTGTGAGGATGTGCCTGTTGTGGTTGCAAACGTTACTATTTTAACGGACTTTGTTATACTTGATATTCCCGAGGATGATAGTATGTCTATTATTCTTGGAAGACCTTTTCTTAATACTGCAGGGGCTGTTATTGATTGCAACAAAGGCAATGTCACTTTTCATGTTAATGGTAATGAGCATACGGTAAACTTTCCGAGGAAACAACCTCAAGTTCATAGTATCAACTCTATTGGAAAAATTCCATCGATTATATTTGGAGGTTTTGAATTTCCTCTACCAACTGTCAAGAAGAAATATGATATACTTATTATTGGGGATGTGCATATCCCCATTGAGGTAACTTAGTGTTATTCGAAATTTCTCCGGTTTCATGATTATCGGAACGAGTTTGTTAACAAGACTTGATCAACCTTGTTAGTGGATTCTTTTTGATGAGCATGAGATGGATGAAACTAGAAGCACAAACTTCTGTACCCTCTCTGTACTTTCTGTTATTTATATTAAATAAAGTAAAAATAATATTTTCTATCTGTTTCCTGACTTATCCGTGCAATATAAAAATATCCCGAAAATAAAAGTCCTCAGAATGCCATGCCAATTTAATATGATTTTTTCAGGAATATTTGAGGATTTACTGTGCAAAAATTACCGCGAGAGGAGCTGCCACCTGGCCACGAGGGTGGTGGGCGCCCCCCCTAGGGCGCGCCCCTGCCTCATGGGCCCACGGTGGCCCTCCTCCACTTATCCCAACACACATCTTCTTCCTCTGTCTCACACAAACCTGCAAAACCAACTCAAGCATGAGTTCCAGCCACTTTTGCTACGATTTTTGATCTTCTTGCTCAAAGAACCTCTCGCAAAACTGCTTGGGGAGATTGTTCCTTGGTATGTGACTCCTCCGTTAGTCCAATTAGTTTTTGTTCTAGTGCTTTATTCTTTGCAAATTTTTGCTGCATAGGTGACCATGTTCTTGAGCTTGCATGTCAAATTTATATGGTTCCAAGTAGTTCTAATGCTTGATTTAGGCTCTAGGCACTTGTAGGAGTAGTTGCTATCAATATTATTGAAGTTGGTTCATTTTGTTTGAAGTTACTAAAAATTTCAGATTGTTTCAGAAAAATAATGAGGAGATTTTTGAGGGGCTCGTCGAGCCAAAGCTCGAAGGAAAAGGCACCGAAGCCTAAGTATAATTTGCCGCACACCACGGAGATTCGGGTGTGTGAATGGCCTTCTGAAGATTTCTTGAGAGCAGCCGATATATATGAAGATTTTCATGAATTGGTTCACAATGCAAGCCTCACCGCTTTCCTCCAAGACCAATGCGATCAGTATCTCTTACTCACAAATACTTTTCTGCAAAACTTTCATTTTCATTCTAGGAACTCACCACCTACGGTGGAGTTTCATTTATATGATGAGCATAAGGAGATGTCACTTTATGATTTCTGTCGGATTTGTTTAATCCCTTTTGAGGGCAAGACAGAAGAACCACATCATGATGATGTGGCTGGATTTATTGATACTATCACTGTAGGAGAAACTAGGAAGGTTTCCGATGCACGAATCACTAGCATACATTTTCCTGTTTTACGTTACTTTGCATTATTTGCTATTCGTTGTTTAATTGGACGCGGAAACAGTGGAAACCTTAGCATCCCTGATATAATTATTCTGCACCACGGTTTATATGGTGATAACACTTTTAGTATGGGCGGTATTATTGCTAGACGGTTAAGTATGAACCGTACTAAGGGTCCCATCTTTGGAGGCGTCTATGCCACACGCCTAGCTGCACATTTTAACATACCTATTAGGCATGCTGAGAAGGAAGAAAAGGTGCTGTCCCGTGTTTATCTAGATCATAAAAGTATGGTGGCACATGATTTTATTGTTAAGAATAGGGCAGGAGAGCTTAAATATCAATTGTTCTTTAACAAACATCATCCTGAGACTATTATCCTGCCTGCTCCTTCTTTGTTTAATTTTGTAGGACCCTACCTCGTTACGTGGGCTGCCGTCCAAGCTTACAAGAATCCTGCACCAGCCCCGGAACAGGAACCACAAGATGAGCCTCCACGACAATCTGTTTATTCTTGGGATCCAGAGATGACTGTCAGCCAGTGGCAGTCAGAGTCTTCTTCTTCATCACAGTATGATCCCAACTATTCCTCCTCATCACAGTACGACCCCAACAACTATTATTATGGATATCCGCTAGGCCAGCCGTGGCCATAGACCAACTTAGGCCAAAAGCCTAAGCTTGGGGGAGTACGTATTTCTCACCGACATTACATTTATGTTCACACACACTCATTGCTAGATGTCGGTGCTCATACTTTTTCACTGTAATATCCATGCTAGTTAATTTTCTTTTTCCTGCTTTATTCTTATGTGTTTGTTAAACCTTAAGAAAAACAAAAAAAAATTAGTAGTAGCTTATTTTTCTGCTGTAGTAGTAATAATTAAAAAGAAAACCCAAAAATATTTCTCGTTCTTCTTTTGCTTGTTGGGAGCTTTCCCGTGTAAATAGTTTTATTTCTTTTCTTTGGGGGTCAGTAGGAGAAGACCATAATTAAATTGTTGAAGTGGCTCTTATATGCATTATTGTTGATTTAACCCAGAGCCCATATTGCCTTGTCTTCTCCTGTTTATTGAATGCTCGCAGATTCCAGCTTAGTCCAATGCACATGCACTCTTATTATTATTCACACCGTTCGGTCGTGCAAGTGAAAGGAAATTATGATGATATATGATGGACTGACTAAGATGAGAAAAGCTGGTATGAACTCGACCTCTTTTGTTTTTGTAAATATGATGAGTCCCTCGTTCTTGATTCAGCTTATTATGAATAAACATGTTTGCAATGACAATTAGAGATCATAGTTTGTTGTGCCATGCTTGATTAGCTATGAGTTATAATGGTTTACCTTGTGTGCCAACATGCTATTGAGATGATTATGATGTGGTATGATGGGGTGGTATCCTCCTTTGAATGATTTAAGTGACTTGATTTGGCACATGTTCATGCATGTAGTTGAAACAAAATCAACATAGCCTTCACGATATTTATGTTCATGGTGGATTATATCCTACTCATGCTTGCATCCAATGTTTATTAATTTTAATGCATGTACATGGCTGTTGTCGCTCTCTAGTTGGTCGCTTCCCAGTCTTTTGCTAGCCTTCACTTGTACTAAGCGGGAATACTGCTTGTGCATCCAATCCCTTAAACCCCAAAGTTATTCCAGATGAGTCCACCATACCTTCCTATATGCGGTATCTACCTGCCGTTCCAAGTAAATTTGTATGTGCCAAACTCTAAACCTTCAAATAATCATTCTGTTTTGTATGCTCGAATAGCTCATGTATCAACAAAGGCTGTCCTTATCTTCCGTGTTAGGCGGGTTATTCTCAAGAGGAGTGGACTCCGCTCCTCACTCACGAGAAAATGGCTGGTCACCGGGATGCCCAGTCCCATGCTTTATGCAAACTAAATCAAAATTAATTGCAAACAAAACTCCCCCTGGGACCTAATGTATGTTGGAGGCACTCGTTGTTTCGAGCAAGCCATGGATTGATGCTTGTTGGTGGAAGGGGAGTATAAACTTTACCATTCTGTTTGGGAACCGCCTATAATGTGTTTAGCATGGAAGATATCGCCATCTCTTAGTTGTTACGTTGACAATGAAAGTATACTGCTCAAAATACAATTTATCTCTATTTCAAAACCGAGCTCTGGCACCTCTACAAATCCCTGCTTCCCTCTGCGAAGGGCCTATCCATTTACTTTTATGTTGAGTCATCACCCTCTTATTAAAAAGCACTAGCTGGAGAGCACAACCGTCATTTGCATTCATCACTGTTAATTTATATTGGGTATGACTATGATTGGATCTCTTTTACCATGAATTACAATGTCTAGTCAGTCCTTGATCTTTAAAGGTGCTCTGCATTTATGTTTGCGGTCTCAGAAAGGGCTAGCGAGATACCATCTTGTTATATCATATTATGATTGTTTTGAGAAAGTGTTGTCATCCGAGATTTATTATTATGACTTGCTAGTTGATTATGCTATTGATATGAGTAATTATGAGACCTGAGAATTATTGCAAATGTGGTTAGTTATGATCTATGCTGAAAACTTGAATGCTGGCTTGACATAGTTACAACAACAAGAGCAAACAGAGTTTGTAAAAGTTTTTCTTTCAGTTTGTCAACTGAATTACTTGAGGACAAGCAAGGGTTTAAGCTTGGGGGAGTTGATACGTCTCCGTCGTATCTATTTTTCCAAACACTTTTGCCCTTGTTTTGGACTCTAACTTGTATGATTTGAATGGAACTAACCCGGACTAACGCTGTTTTCAGCAGAATTACCATGGTGTTGTTTTATGTGCAGAAAACAAATATTCTAGGAATGACCTGAAACTCCATGGAATATCTTAGCAAAAACAATGAAAAATCCTCACCAAAGATGAAGACCAGGGGGTCCACACCCTTCTCACGAGGGTGGGGGGAGCACCCCCCCTAGGGCGCGCCCCCTACCTCGTGGGCCCCCTGGAAACCCTCCGACGCCAACTCCAACTCTATATATTTGCTTTCGGAGAGAAAAAAATAAGAGAGAAGAAATCATCGCGTTTTACGATACGGAGCCGCCGCCAAGACCTAAAACCTCTCGGGAGGGCTGATCTGGAGTCCGTTCGGGGCTCCGGAGAGGGGGATTCGTCGCCGTCGTCATCATCAACCATCCTCCATCACCAATTTCATGATGCTCACCGCCCTGCGTGAGTAATTGCATCGTAGGCTTGCTGGACGGTGATGGGTTGGATGAGATTTATCATGTAATCGAGTCAGTTTTGTTAGAGTTTGATCCCTAGTATCCATTATGTTCTGAGATTGATGTTGCTATGACTTTGCTATGCTTAATGCTTGTCACTAGGGCCCGAGTGCCATGATTTCAGATCTGAACCTATTATGTTTTCATGAATATATGTGAGTTCTTGATCCTATCTTGCAAGTCTATAGTCACCTACTATGTGTTATGATCCGGCAACCCCAAAGTGACAATAATCGGGACCACTCCCGGTGATGACCATAGTTTGAGGAGTTCATGTATTCACTATGTGCTATTGCTTTGTTTCGTTTCTCTATTAAAAGGAGGCCTTAATATCCCTTAGTTTCCAATAGTACCCCACTGCCACGGGAGGGTAGGACAAAATATGGCATGCAAGTTCTTTTCCATAAGCACGTATGACTATATACGGAATACATGCCTACATTACATTGACGAATTGGAGCTAGTTCTGTGTCACCTTATGTTATGACTGTTACATGATGAACCGCATCTGGCATAATTATCCATCACTGATCCGATGCCTACGAGTTTTCCATATACTGGTTCTCGCTTATTTACTTTTCTGCTGCTACTATTACAATCACTACAAAATACCAAAAAATTACTTTTGCTGTCTTTACTTTTGTTGCCGCTACCGCCACTATCATATTACTTTGCTACTAAACACTTTGCTGCAGATACTAAGTTTCCAGGTGTGGTTGAATTGACAACTCAGCTGCTAATACTTGAGAATATTCTTTGGCTCCCCTTGTGTCGAATCAATAAATTTGGGTTGAATACTCTACCCTCGAAAGCTGTTGCGATCCCCTATGCACCATAATCTAACCGCCAACCCCTGGACATCGGTAAGAAGGTCTGGACTAGACTGCAATAGGGCAGCTCGGTTCGTCAAGAGCTAAATTAGTAAATTCGGCCTCCGTCCTGGCCCCGATGAGGAAAGGGTATCCGTAACGCGCGTACATAATTACGCACTCAAAACCCCATGGGTACTGACAGAGGCATAACTTGCTCGAGATCCATAGTGCGGCTTGACCGACCCTGGGATTCGCACGCCTTTATTTTTTCTTTTTATTATCACGGGTCTTTTCTCTTTTCGAGGTCTATGCGGACGACCCGCTTGCAGAACACACCAAGGAGGCAAGAAGCTCTGGCATACAAGGGAATCCCAAGGTGGTCTCTATTAAACGATTTCCATACTTGTTTTACATACCCGCACGTAGCTCGCCCTTGGTTGCGACATGTTAAATAGCTTTACTTGCTTATCACATTACTCGCACAAAGTACGCCTCGACGTACTAATTACATCACAATGGTGAATAAATGGTGGCATCAACTTATTACTTATTTTTTCCTGTTTCCTCACCTTTGTGTATATTACTTATTACATGCATACACTATGGTACGTATTACAGTGCCAGGCGCTTCATTACACCCCGTATTACAGAAATAAAAGTCCGAACACTTTTCCAGTATAGTTCGGCACCCCGAACTTATAGCATTATATGCATCGGCTCCGAATCATGTCTTTGGTCAATAGTTGGGTTGCCCGGCTCCTGTGCTTACTACCTTACGTTCCGCTATATCGGCTAGGGTAGTAAAGGGAGAACTACTGCGATTGTGTCCCGATTCTTCCGGACGAGCACCTCAGTAGAGAAAGCCAAAAACTGACTGTCATGATGCGGCGAGAGCCGGTCAGCTGTTCGAGAGGTTCCAAATTGTTAGAGATTTTTTCCGCTTCTTGCGAAGAATCGGTCCCTCCGATTAGGCGTGTATATGCCCCTAGTGTGGCCTTCCGAATAGCAGGGGCTTCGCCAACTTTTTTAATTGTCAAACTCCTATGGCTAAGTGAGGGCGGTAAAGGCCGCATAGTTTGATTGCCTTGTTCGTTGCACTAAACACCTCCTTTAAGGACCAGAATGTGGAGTATAGAGTGTTTAGATTTATCCCGAACACCCCCGTACTATCTACGTGGGGGCAGAAGCCGACGACTGGTCAACCCTCAGATTTCATAAACGGCCGCACAGGAGGTAAAATGTAAATAACAAGCATTATAATACATAACATCATTGTTCCATCTTACAGGACATGATAATACAAATGTTCTCATGGGAATATGATATCCTTCGAACATTGTTCCGCCACAAGGCGGGATCCCTCTAGGACGCCATCAAAATAGAGCTCGGGTCGGTGCTGCTCCTTGCCCTCCAGCGGTCCCTCGGTCATCAGCTTCTTGGCATCCAGCTTTGCCCAATGCGTCTTGACGCGGGCAAAGGCCATACGCGCACCTTCAATGCAGACCGCGCTTCACGATTTCGAGCCGCGGACAGGCATTTACAAGCTACTTAACAAGTCCGAAATAGCTGCTAGGTACAGGCTCGAGAGGCCACAACCAGACTATCAGGTCCTTCATGGCTAGCTCTGCCGACTTGTGCAGCTCGACCAACTGCTTTAGCTGGTCGATGAAGGGCAACGGATGTTCGGGTCCAAGATACTGGGACCAGAATAGCTTCTCCGTAGACATCCCTTCTTCGGCTCTGTAATGCTCGGCAGCATCCGATATACTGCACGGCAGATTCGTAAACGCCCCTGGAAAACTCGAATTCGGATAAGTACAAGGAACGTTTCTTCTACATACTTGTTGTGCATGGTGAAAGAATTACCCACCCGCAATCTCCTTGGCTGCCTAAATTTCCTGGAGGGCGTTCTAGGCTTCAGCTCGTGCATCCTGTGCGCTCTGGCGGGCCTTCGCCAGTTCGGACTCTTGTGCCTTACAATCACGCTCCAAGGACTCAAATCTCTTGATCGCTCCCTGGAGCTGTTGCTGCGCCTCGCCAACCTGGGCCCCGTGCTTCTCGCGCGCGGCACGTTCCTTGGCCGCTTTGTCCTCGACCTCGGCCAACGCCTTCTTGAGTGTTGCCACCTCAGTCGTGGCCCCTAATAAAGTTCATGACAACTCAGTCTGGACGAACTATTCATTTTTTCTTAAAAGGTACCAGCAGATCAGCACATACCTTGGCTATCCTCTAGCTGCTTCTTTACGAGGCCGAGCCCTTCCTTGGCCCGCTCCAGTTTCCGCTTCAGTCCGGAGACCTCTGCAGCATGAGTGGTGGCAGCCTGCAACGACACCTGCTTATTCACAAAGACAACTTATGTTAGACTCCTGCGATATTTCTTTTGATCCTCTGTTCTCCTTTTTCTTTCCGGACACCAAACAAAGCATCAGGGGCTACTGTCTATACTGTGATATTCTTCCTACAAACACATTACTTACCTCAAAGCCTGATAGAAGGCTAGTGCAGGCTTCGGTTAGTCCGCTTTTCACGAACTGGACCTTCTCTATTACCGTGCCCATAAGGGCGCGGTGTGCATCCACAACAGAGGCGCCTCGTAGCGCCTCCAGCAGGTTATCCGGTGCCTCTAGTTGGATAGAGGTCACCGGCGGAACAAGCACATTCCCTCCTTTCGGGGCATGCCGTTCGCTGGACTCCGGAGCCGCACAGGTCTCCGGAATGGTATCCGGCTCTGGCCCGAAGGGAACCCACCCCCCGTCGCCATTCCCCACAGGGGCTTTTTCCACCATGCGTCCGACGATTGAGGAATCGTCCTGGGGCACCACCCCGACGATCTCCGGAAGCCCCCCTGGTCAGGGAAGGTCTTTTGCGACACCACCTCATCATCACCCTTGGGAAAGACGGAATGAGCAGGTGGCGGAGACATGCTAGCCATCTCCTTTGAGTCTAGAGATCCCTCTGACGAGGATCGCGGGGAGCCACCGCGTGCGGGACTGCAATAACAAGGTTTAAGGTCTATCAATATTACAAACCGGGAAGGCTAGATGTTTTCGGATCCTTGTACTTATGAGGCGGCCCGAGGCTTGGTCTGGCGAGGTCGCTCCGGACTACTGTCAACATCCCTCACGGAGTTATCCGTGTGGGAGCCTCTAACCCTCTTAGGCGCTTTCACCTCCGGATTTGTGGGGGCCGCTCTCTTCTTCCTCAACACTTCAGGTGGGGAATCGCTCTCTTCTTCCACCCCACTTTAGGTGGGGAGTCGCTTTCTTCTTCCTCTTCGTCGTCGTTGTCAGCGGATGAAGAGGGAGTCTCGTCTTCGGACATCATGTCCGGAGCGCCTTTTTGGCGAGGGCCCTTCTTGGCCCCTTTGGCCGCTTTCTTGGCTGTCTTCTCTGGCACCTCATAAGGTGCTGGAAAAAGCATTTTCGTCAACAATGGGAATTCTTGTTCTTCGGACAGCAGAGCCGGACTGTTAATCCCCTCCGCTATCTTGATCCAGGCTTGAAAACACGGGTAGGAAGGCTTAGGATTTTTCTCAAAATATGCTAGTAAAGGGTACGCCTTGAAAACATTAAAAGAGCTTACTGGGTTAGCCTGGCGTTTTAAGCTAAGCCCGCGATCTTCGGTCGTGGGAGGTGGCGTCTCACCGGCCTTGAAGAGCACTTTCCAGATTTCTTCATGCGTCGTGCCGAAGAGCTCTAGTAGCGTCTGGTGCTTGGCCGGATCGTACTCCCACAGATAGCAAGTCTGGCGTTGGCACAGAAGGACCCGGCGAATGAGCATGACCTGGACCACGTTGACGAGTTTGATCTTCCTATGTATCATGTTCTGGACACACGTCTGGAGCCCAGTCAGCTCGTCTGAGGGACCCAGGTTAGGCCCCTCTCTTGCCAGGAGGTGAGCCGCATCGGGAGTCCAGATCTAAATTCGGGGGCCGCCACCCAGTTGGCGTCGCGCGGCTCGGTGATATAGAACCGCCCCGATTGCCACCCTTTCACCGTCTCCGTGAACGAGCCTTCGGGCCAGGTAACATTGGGCATCTTGCCCACCATGGCGCCTCCGCACTCTGCTTGTTGGCCGCTCACCATCTTCGGCTTCATGTTGAAGGTCTTCAACCGTAGGCCGAAATGAGGCGGGATGCGGAGGAAGGCCTCGCACACGACAATGAATGCCGTGATGTTGAGGATGAAGTTGGGGGCTAGGTCATGGAAGTCTAGCCCGTAGTAAAACATCAGTCCACAGACGAAGGGTGGAGAGGAAGCCCAGCCCGCGGATGAAATGTGTGAGAAAAACAACCCTCTCGTGGGGCTCTGGAGTAGGGACGATCTGTCCCTTATTTGGGAGTCGGTGAGCGATCTCCTTGACCAGATATCCGGCCTCCCAAAGCGCCTTGATATCCTTCTTCTTAATAGAGGAGGCCATCCACTTACCCCCAGCTCCGGATCCGGACATTTTTGGAGTGCTTTCTCGATTGAGGGAAAAGCTAGAAGCGCTGGAGCTCAGGGACGGAAGGACTGAGGAGTGGCTGAGGTGTGGGTGAAGGTAGGGACTTCTTATCCCCTTATAAAGGCCATGAATATCAAGCGTCTTCCCACTCACCTTGAACTCTCCTATTCACAAGGGTCGTGCAAAACGGCACGGTTGGGTCACCCACGCCCGTATTGGTGAGAATCCCGTAATAAGGGGGCACGATCTCTACTTCGACAAGACGTGCCAATGGCAACCGCGTCTCGAAACATGGAGCGGCAGACGAAAAATAGTTCGAAATTATGACTGGACAGACGTGATACCATATTGTAAAAGCTGTCAGTGGATTAGACTCATGTAAAAATATATATTCTCTCTACGGTTATGTATGGTGTGTATGACAGGTCCAGATACTATCATCGCATCTGAAGACTATCTTGAAGTTCGGATAGAAGGGAACCCGCCTTGCAATGCCGAAGACAATCTGCGCGCCGGACTCCTCGTCATTGAAGCTAGGTTCAGGGGCTACTGAGGGAGTCCTGGACTAAGGGGTCCTCGAGCGTCCGGCCTGTTATCCATGGGCCGAATCGATGGGCTGTGAAGATATGAAGGCCGAAGACTGTACCTGTGTCCGGATTGGACTCTCCATGGCATGGAAGGAAAGCTTGGCAACCGATTATGAAAATCCCTTCTTATGTAACCGACTCTATGTAAACCCTAGATCCTCCCGGTGTCTATATAAACCGGAGGGGTTAGTCCGGAAAGGATATATTCATTACCATGGTCATATAGGCTAGGCTTCTAGGGTTTAGCCATCACGATCTCTTAGTAGATCAACTCTTGTAACACTCATATTAATCAATATCAATCAAGCAGGACGTAGGGTATTACCTCCATAGAGAGGGCCCGAACCTGGGTAAACATCGTGTCCCCTGTCTCCTGTTACCATCGATCCTAGACGCACAGTTCGGGACCCCCTACCCGAGATCCGCCGGTTTTGAAAACCGACAGATGCCCTCTTCTTTCTTTCCAAAGTGGCTTGTCATCCCCATATCCATCCCAAGACTTTGCCATTTCCACCTTGGACCAAATCCCAATATTCTTTTTATTGGGAATATTCCTTTTCTATTAAAGGAATAACTCAATTTGCCCTAGGTTGTGAAGCAACCTATATTTCCATCACTCCTAAAATTCCCAAATAATTCTCATAAATTGTTTGGGTCATGTATTCCTCAAATATGGTAAAATATTTCACTTGCCATGTTTTCCATCATGCTCAAAACATTCACTCCCTATTCTGTCCTAAATACTACATTGTGAAGCAAGTGCTATTTATGTTTGCCCAATTGACTCCAAACTTCTTGGAAATATTTTCATGTCCATATCATTGCCACATGCCAAAATTAAACTTCATTTGCCTAGTGATTACTTATCATCAATGATTTTCCCAAGTTTCTGTCCAGAAAGAAACTTTGTGAAGGAGGTACAAGCTAGGCATTTCCAAATGAATTGAAATTTATGCATGACCTCAATATCATCATATCATAGACCTCCACCAAATTTGAGCTCGTGTCATGCCACCCTGTGAGCTCATCTTCAATTCTTTGATTTTGTCCAAATTTTCAGTTAATGAAGCAAGTATATTTAATCTTGCTCCATTCTGTCTGAAAATTTTCCTAGGCCTTCTCCTACCTATATAACCTATCTCCACAATATTTGGGATCATTTCATCAAGCCATTTTCCCCTCAGGATTTTTCCCAATTTTCTGGACAGAGAGGATAGCTATGAAGGAAGTACCATTTTGGCTTGGCCAAATAGCATGAAATTCTTATGGAACTCTCATATGCCCAAATAATCTTGCCATGTTCATTTTCAGATCAAATGGTTACTCCTAGTGAGTGCCACTTCATCATTTTGATTCTGGACCAATTTAAGCAGGTGTGAAGCAACCATATTAAATCTTGGTCCATTCCCTTTCAAACTCTCCAGGATCGTAGTCCTTTCTTACCTAAACACCCCAGACAACTCCATTAACCCCAATCAGCGCCCCGTTGATCAGAAGTACTCAGCCAAGTTTGATGCAGCAAACTTCAGACGATCACTCACACCTATGCTTGGCACTTTTCCGTGATCCATCACCTCCCTCGGTCTCTATTATGCAGGGACTAGTCACTTGACAACTCCTCGCAGCCTCCCTTGTCCTCTTC
This sequence comes from Triticum urartu, assembly GCF_003073215.2. Taxonomy (NCBI): domain Eukaryota; kingdom Viridiplantae; phylum Streptophyta; class Magnoliopsida; order Poales; family Poaceae; genus Triticum; species Triticum urartu. Next base: position 454,555,546 of record NC_053028.1, read on the forward strand.
GTGCCAGTGCCAGTGGTGACCACCGTTTTGGCGTGCAGCGGCCATGTCCAGAGCATCATTTTTTCTCGGCCCTGCTCGTGCTCGTCGTCTCCGCGCACGTGAGCCTGTCCAGCGTGTTCCCCACGTCGTCGCCGTCCCCTTGGACTCCTCTCCCCCTCCGACAGGGCTTTAATGGCGCTCGTCGCCGCGCGTCCATAGGCGCGCTGTAGCCGACCGTCGTCTTCTCCTCTGTTAGCTTCTTCGTTCCCTTGTCCCCGAGCTCTGCCTCGTCTCCGTGACCTCTGTGCCTTGTCCGCGTCCTCCCTCGTCGCCTTGCCACCCCTCCCCGTGACCCTTGACCGTGCGTGCCCGTCGCTGGAGCGCAGACACGTAGCCGCGCGCATGCCACCTCACCCCCTCGCCGCTCGGCTATATAGCCCCTTCCCGTGCCCATCGTTGGCCTCGTCCTAAATTGGCTCAAGCCGAGCCCTCCCCTTCCTTTCTTCCACCACCACCACCACGGCGAATCCCCTCAGCCCTTCTCCTCATCCGCCGGAGCACCATGGCCTCAGTTCCATCTTCACCGACACCGGCCGTCCGCGGCGGTCGAAGCCCCGCTCTCCTCCGTCGTCTCCGGCGACCAAGCCACCTACCAGTCGACGCGGCTCATCCTGCTGAGCGTTTTGGTAGGTCGGGCGCCGCCTACAGTGGCTGGAGTCACCGACGAACCTCGTCGGGGCGGCTACTCCCTCGGCCCAGCGCGGGTAGGCACGCGAGGAAGAAGGAGATGACGCCCTCCCTGCCACCTGGCCGCAGGCCCCGCATGTCAGCGAGACTAGGTCGGCCCTGAAACCTTCTGACTCGATTAAGTGGAGGCATAAACCCGTTAGTACGTTTTCGTTTTTAGAAAGCGTATTTACCATCTCCTTCAGCTGGAGTACGTTTTCTTTTATTGAAAGCGTATCCATCTCTGTTTCAGCCCAGAATACGTTTTCTTCGTCATAAAGCGTATTTCTAATTTTGCGCATCTGTCTTATCCACTCAGGGACTTGTTTGTGATGATATTTTTGCAGAAAAGTCCCTGATCTTCATCTCTTCACAACATTTTACCCGTAACTCCGATTGAGGTGAATCCAACGCCCACATCTTCGTCTCATCGAGCCCGTTCTGTTGGAACCATTTTCATTATGTTTTAGCATTTTGGAAATGACTATTTTGCCCGTTGTTGAGTGTGGATCCTTGTCCCCATTTGAGACCGTTTTGCCACGACGGTGGCCGTTGGTGCCTTTGGTAGGCACGGGGCCACCCACGACTTAGCCCAAAGGGGTGTTGGTCGGAGTGGCCGGGAGAGTGTCATGGCAGTAGGACGGTTTTGTCGGAATGCCATTGGTCCACCCGAATGGGAGTGCGAGGCCATGGGTTATGTGGTGTGGGTACAGTGTGCTAGCCTCTGTAGAGTGTGTTTTAACCTCTGCAGAGTGTGCTACCCAGATTAGGTAGGACGGTATAATCCTTGTGTGCCCATTGTTGAGTATGGATCCTTGTCCCCTTTTGGGACCGTTTTGCCACGACGGTGGCCGTTGGTTCCTTTGGTAGGCACGAGGCCACCCAGGACTTAGCCCAAAGGGGAGTTGGTCGGAGTGGCTGGGAGAGTGTCATGGCAGTAGGACGGTTTTGTCGGAATGACGTTGGTCCACCCGAATGGGAGTGCGAGGCCATGGGTTCTGTGGTGTGGGTACAGTGTGCTAACCTCTGCAGAGTGTGTTTTAATCTATCGTTAGCCGCGCCCGTGGATAAGGGCCCAGTTCGTAGTCGGTCACACTATGGGTCAACAGTAATAATAATAATTTGCTTAATAACAACCACGGTTCGATAATGAAAGAAGTTGGTTGATATTTACGTGATCGTGAGAGGATCACCGTGGTATCGAGGATATCACGTTGTGGATATTTGTGGCGTTATGCGAGAGTCAAGGGTAAAACTCAAGCTCCTTGTGGTCATGAATGATTACTACGGTATTGTTAATACCAAGCTTGATTGGATCCTGAGATGATCATGTGATGTCCGTGATGGTAAGTTTGTGCAGGTGATGGTTACGAGGTAACCCAAGAAGAGTAAGTTGGTGCATGATAGCGTCATCATGTTGCATGCTAGTATTATCATGTTCATATGTTTATGCCATGCTCGTATTGTTATAGCTGTATCATGTTGCACATGCCCTGTTGTTCTGATAGTATCGTGTTCATCTTTGCTTAATAGTCTGTAATTGCCATGCTGCTGTCTGTCTTGATTGCTTCTGGTTATTGTGAGCTTGCAAGTACATTCAATGTACTGACTTGGCGTGCCATGCCAGTTTGCAAGTCATGCCGGATTTGATTGCTTGTTTGCCGTGGATTCCTTGTTTGCGAGCTAGGATAAGCGTTCTAGCCAGAGTCCCTGCGGAGTGGAATTCACCACTGCTGTCGCTGCTCCGCTGCCAATAGTCATTCCCCTGCTTCATGTTGTTCTGCTGCTTGCATAGAGAAACCGTGGTAGGTGTAGTGTCGCCGTGCCGATGTAACCCCCCTTGTACCCATATAGATTGTAATAAAAAGCTATTTTGTTCTATGCTAAGCAGTGTCGTATTCCAAAAGACTTCTCCTCGATCTCTAGGCTGGAATACGGGGCGTTCTGGTTTCTCTAAGCGGGGGTGCCACAGGCTTAGTATTAGAGCAGGTCTGGCTGTAGGATGCCCTAGCCTGCGTGAACGTTTGAAACGGTAGTATAGACCCCAATTGATTTGTTGCACTTGATTGTTGCATTTGTTTGTTGCATAGCATGCATATAGAATATTATCTGGTCGCTTATAGTGATCTTGTGAGTGTAGGTGGTATCGGTTTCGATCTACTACCTGCACCCTCCTTCTTTGCATGCCTGCTCTTTGGTGTTTGGCGTCATCTCTGTCCTAGCAGAGTGATGCCCTGGTACCAAGTGTTCTAGACACCATTTGCAGGAGTTATGCTCAGGTATCGCGTCGATATCTTTCCGCCACCCACCCATATCGTTTCGGTGATAGACTTATCTCTGTCCCGAATCGTACTCTCCATCTCGTCCCTTTGGCAACCCTTACTGATCTTTGTTATCAGAAAAGGGCAATGCCAGCCAGCCTTTCTTTTCCACCCCTATCCTACCCTATCATTCCATTTCTTTGTACGTGTACGGTTTCCTTCCGTACGCTTGATAATGATGTGGTCATGACCTTTGTGTCTCGCTACATGATCACCAAGTCCGTCCTCGCCTCCGTATCCATCCAGTTGCAACCGGAGTTCAACCAGCGCTTTGGTGTAGCCTTGGTTACACCAATTCCTTCCACACATGGATTTCATTTTCTTGCTCACCGCCACAGCATATTAGATCATAACACCAGAGTTTCCGTGAGATTTGTGTGCTTAGGTATGCATGCATATTATTGTTGTGAGTTGCAGTAATATGTGATGTTGCTTGATATTTTTTTTATCATTAGTATGCTTGTGTGATTTTGTTTTCGTTGCTTCTTTTGCTTCATTCTTTGGGCCTACGGTGTGGCATTATTTTCCCCTTATTAAAGTTGCTCATCAACCAACACCAGACCTGAAGAATCAGTAAGGAATTCAAATACTTGGGAGCTCAGATAAACGGAATGAAGTTATCAGCAAACTACACTGAAATTTGGAATATCTCATCTGAATGCAAAAGGAATCTTGGGTGGACAGTCAGTATCATGTTTGTATTAGCGTGCACTCCTTCCAATAGTACGGATAATAAAGTTTGCCTCATGGTGCACTCTTCATGACAGAAATGATCAAATCAGCAAGAAGATAAGCTATGTGCAAGACCAACAGTATAATCTCAGTCATAGAAAGGAGGATAGTCCAGCAAACCCTGTTTCATGCAAGTAATCAACCGTAGAAATATTAAGATGGTATGCATATGTGGTAATCGGTCCGCATATCCATCTTCTGAAGCACGAAACCCAGTCTTCCTCAGCAAGATACTCTCGATGGTTTCCAACATAAGCCCTCCAATCATCCTCAGTACGACACTGGTGCAAGATAGTACATTGTGAATTGACAGCAGATGGCAGAATCAGATCCGCAACAGATGGTCAGAAGCAAGAATCAGTCAGAACACAAGTCTGCCTCGGGAATCATATTCTCAGATATATGTGGAGGAAGCCAGATATACGCCTCAGTGTGACAAAGGACTATGAAGATTGACGACAACACTGAGCTCTGTACAAGTATCGGTGCACCTGGAATATGATCCCGATGATCCCTTGTCTTCTTTTTCTCTAGTAATGGCACCACGCCTGTGTTCTGAGCCGTTTTTGGGTGTCCAAGGTGGATGCCGACTTTATATTTCTCTATTCAACAACCATCACCGGTTCTGAGCTGCTTTTCGGCCGTCTCGTACATCTATTGAGTTTCTTTTTGTGACAGTGGCCCTATGCTCTGAGCTGCTTTTCAGCCGTCTTAGGGAACTACCACTTTCTTCTTATCAACACGGTCTCATGCTCTGAGCTGCTTTTCGGCCGTCTTGAGCCGTGGTTGAGCCATTTCAGTGATGTCCTAGATCTAAGTTGTAAAGACCATTCTAGTGGCTACTAATTTATTTGCCGATTTGTTGCAAGGGTTTAGATGATCATTTTCCTACGGTTGAAACTTGAGGAACGATGAACATGCGATTTGAATGATGCTACTATGTCAGGAGATGAGGATAAAGGTACGCCTATTGGAATATTGCACCCGACAGAACCTATGGTCACACGAAGAAGCAATATGACCTCGCTCTTTCAACCAAGGATCCAGATCAAGAAAACAATAATGAAGGAGCAAGACCAGTGGTGCAGATATGAAAATGGTTGTGTGAACCATATGGTGCCGGGACCCCGGACAGTCTAAGTCAGTATCGACCGCCATGGATACTCACTTAAGGGGTCTACTCAAATTTTGGTAAGGAACCCATATCTAGACAACCCGCTCATTTAACTACATATGCTCAAGTTTGTCAATATCGAATATCTGGGTTGTGAAGTCAGACCAAAGGTCAATTCAATAGTCTGATTCCAGCGATTATGGTAAAGCATCACACAGCCTACTATCCCCATAGATATACCAACAAAATGAATGACCAGTATGAGGAATAACCGTCTCGAAGCATGTGCCCACACTTATGTGAATCACCGAAGGATAGCCTGCCTGGAAGAAATTTTTTCGCCAGAGCCACCGTCAGTCAAGGATGAGGATATTATCATATAAGGTCATACCCCTTATGCTGGCCATGATAGGTGACAATCAAATATTTGATATGAATCTGAGGCTCGACACAGTGGAGTCAGTTAGGATGATTCAAAAATTCCTGCGATAAGTTAAAGTTTGTCAGGAAAACGGTTATGTCTCAACTCTCTGTTTGGAACCCCAAGAACCTGCATTTAGTGGAGAAACCCAATGCAAGGAATCTGAGCTTGGGTGTTCATCAGGAAAAATCTGATCACCAAATTATGGAAGGTTGTCAGTACAGACACAACAATTGGTAATCACTCTCGGATTTGTGAGACGGGCAATTGGGGCCAGTATAAGCATGAAAATGTGAGGTAAGATCTGTCAGGATGAGGATACTGTGAAGCAAACCACCCCAGAGATAGACAGTCAGTTAGATAAAATCCAGCGGAGAACAATCAATAAGGAAAAAGGATACCCAAGCTGGAAACGGTTTCCTTAAGTCAGATATATTCATACTTGTTCCTTGAGCAACCAAATCTCGAGGACGAGATTTCTTTAAGGGGGGAAGAGTTGTCATAGCCTGATTTTTGGCTCTTTCTTTTTCGTTTGTTTTTCTGGATTTTTGCTTGAGTTTTCTTTTTCAGTGGCTTTGTGGTCTGGAAACTGAAGAAGATGCCCTCTTCTTTCTTTCCAGAGTGGATTGTCATACCCATATCCATCCCAAGACTTTGCCATTTCCACCTTGGACCAAATCCCAATATTCTTTTTAGTGGGAATATTCCTTTTCTATTAAAGGAATAACTCAATTTGCCATAGGTTGTGAAGCAACCTATATTTCCATCACTCCTAAAATTCCCAAATAATTCTCATAAATTGTTTGGGTCATGTTTTCCTCAAATATGGCAAAATATTTCACTTGCCATGTTTTCCATCATGATCAAATAATTCACTCCCTATTCTGTCCTAAATAGCACATTGTGAAGCAAGTGCTATTTATCTTTGTGTAATTGACTCCAAACTTCTTGGACATCTTTTCATGTCCATATCGTTGCCACATGCCAAAATTCAACTTCATTTGCCTAGTTATTATTTATCAATGATTTCCCAAAGTTTCTGTCCAGAAAGAAACTTTGTGAAGGAGGTACAAGCTAGGCATATCCAAATGAGTTGAAAGTTATGCATGAACTCAATATCATAATATCATAGACCTCCACCAAATTTGAGCTCATGTCATGCCTCCCCATGAGCTCATCTTCAATTCTTTGGTTTTGTCCCAATCTTCAGTTAATGAAGCAAGTATATTTTATCTTGCTCCATTATGTATGAATATTTTCCTAGGCCTTCTCCTACCTATATAACCTATATCCACAAGTTTTGGGATAATTTCATCTAGCCATTTCCCTTAAGATTTTTCCCAATTTTCTGGACAGAGAGGATAGCTATGAAGGAAGTACCATTTTGGCTTGGCCAAATGGCATGAAATTTTTATGGCACTCTCATTTGCCCAAATAATCTTGACATGTTCATTTTCAGCTCAAATGGTTACTCCTAGTGAGTGCCACTTCATCATTTTGATTCTGGACCAATTTAAGCAGTTGTGAAGCAACCATATTAAATCTTGGTCCATTCCCTTTCAAACTCTCCAGGATCATAGTCCTTCCTTACCTAAACACCCCAGACAACTCCATTGACCCCAATCAGCTCCTTATTGATCAGCAGTACTCAGCCAAGTTTGATGCAACAAACTTTAGACGATCACTCACACCTCTCCTTGGCACTTTTCCGTGATCCGTCACCTCCCTCTGTCTCTATTATGCAGGGACTAGTCACTTGAGAACTCCTCGTAGCCTCCCTTGTCCTCTTCGTGCCAGTGCCAGTGGTGACCACCATTTTGGCATGTAGCGGCCATGTCCAGAGTGTCGTTTCGCCTCGGCCCTGCTATTGCTCGTCGTCTTCGCGCACGTGAGCCTGTCCAGCGTGTTCCCCGCATCATCGCCGTCCCCTTGGACTCCTCTCCCCCTCCGACAAGGCTTTAATGGCACTCATTGCCGCGGGTCCACGGGCGCGCTGTAGCCGACCGTCTTCTTCACCTCTGTTGGCTTCTTCCTTCCCTTGTCCCCGACCTCTGCCTCATCTCCGTGACCTCTGTGTCTCGTCCGCATCCTCCCTCGTCTCCTTGCCACCCCTCCCCGTGACCCTTGGCCACGTGTGCCCGTCACCAGAGCGCGGACACGTAGCCGCGCGCATGCCACCTCACCCCTCGCCGCTCGGCTATATATAGCCCCTTCCCATGGCTCCCGAGCACTCCATCGCCTCCCCCTCACTCCCAGAACCCCGCCTAGCTACTCAAACGAGCTCCAGAGTCCCTCTCTGCCTGCCATGGCCGCCGTGCCCATCATCAGCCTCGGCCTAAATTGGCTCAAGCTGAGCCCTCCCCTTCCTTTCTTCCACCACCAGTAGACCACCACCACCACGGTGAAGCCTCTCAGCCCTTCACCTCATCCTCCAGAGCACCATGGCCTTAGTTCCATCTTCATCGACGCCGGCCGTCCGCCGCGGCCGAAGCCCTGCTCTCCTCCGTCGTCTCCGGCGACAGTGCCACCTACCAGTCGACGCGGCTTGTCCTGCTGAGCGTTTTGGTAGGTCGGGCGCCGCCTACGGTGGTCGGAGTCACCGACGAACCTCGTCGGGGCGGCTACTCCCTCGGCCCAGCGCGGGCAGGCGCGCGAGGAAGAAGGAGATGACGCCCTCCCTGCCAACTGGTCGCGGGCCCCACATGTCAGCGAGACTAGGTCGGCCCCGCACCCTGCTAACTGGATTATGTGGAGGCGTAAACCCGTTAGTACGTTTTCGTTTTCAGAAAGCGTATTTTCCATCTCCTTCAGCTGGAGTACATTTTCTTTTATTGAAAGCGTATTCCTCTCTGTTTCACCCTGGAATATGTTTTCTTAGTGAGAGAGCATATTTCTAATTTTGCGCATCTGTCTTATCCACTCAGGGACTTGTTTGTGATGATAAATTTGCAGAAAAGTCCCTGATCTTCATCTCTTCACAATGTTTTACCTGTAACTCCGATTGAGGTGAATCCAATGCCCACATCTTCGTCTCGTCGAGCCCGTTCTATTGGAACCATTTTATTTATGTTTTAAAATTCTGGAAATGACCATTTTGCCCTTGCCCCAAATCAGCCCCCTCTGAGAGAACCCTTTCCGGTGATTCTTTCCACGATCGGTCCGCACTTCTTTCCGGAGCCTTCTTCATCCCAGGCAAGCCACAACCACCATTTGCATGATAGCCATGCAGTAGCATTGGTTTTCAACTTAAATCTTTAATACATGTCTGTTTGTTTTGCTACTGTCATCGTTATTTCCGTTATGTGGTTACCGTCATGCCATGGTTTCTTGCACTTTGTTATTATGTTCTACCTGCTAGTATTACTTTAATATGTCATGATTGATAGTAGTACATGTGGATGTTGGTGATGGTCTTCGGTGCAGGACTATCGCCTGTTCCGAGTACCGATCTTATGCAAGTTCCTTTGCATCCAGTTGGTTAAAAGTTTGCATAGTAGTTTTATAGTTATGTTCTTGCATGATGTTTATTGTTGATGCTAGTGGTCATGTTATGCTATGAGTAGTGTTGTACTGGTGATATTCATGCTCGTCATTATGACATGCTCAGTTGGATATGATTTATTGTTGATATGGGTGATAGTTATGTTGCACCCCCATGCTTATGTTGATATCATGTTCATTCATTGTAATTGCATCATGTTATTTTATCATGGCTCAGCATATTTGCATTCAAGTTTAACCGGATTAAATTGAACTTGAACAACTGTTGGCTGAGTCATGGTGCCACCATATCGAGCTGACTAGTGCAACCACGCTTACCTTTGTGGGAAGGTCCTAGCTGGGTCTACTGTCATGCCTCTTGCCGATGCCTCCCACGAGGGAAGGTTATGCGTGGGCGCTACCCTGATCAGGTAGGATGGCATAAGCCTTGTGTGCCCGTTGTTGAGTATGGATCCTTGTCCCTGTTTGGGACCGTTTTGCCACGACGATGGCCGTTGGTGCCTTTGGTAGGCACGGGGCCACCCAGGACTTAGCCCAAAGGGGAGTTGGTCGGAGTGGCTGGGAGAGTGTCATGGCAGTAGGACGGTTTTGTCGGAACACTGTTGGTCCACCCGAATGGGAGTGTGAGGCCATGGGTTCTGTGGTGTGGGTACAGTGTGCTAACCTCTGCAGAGTGTGTTTTAATCTATCGATAGCCGCGCCCGTGGATAAGGGCCCAGTTCATAGTCGGTCACACTATGGGTCAACAGTAATAATAATAATTTGCTTAATAACAACCCCGGTTTGATGATGAAAGAAGTTGGTTGATATTTATGTGATCGTGAGAGGGTCACCGTGGTTTCGAGGATACCGCGTTGTGGATATTTGTGGCGTTATGCGAGAGTCAAGGGTAAAAGTCAAGCTCCTTGTGGTTATGAATGATTACTACGGTATTGTTAATACCAAGCTTGATTGGATCCTGAGATGATCATCTGATGTCCGTGATGGTAAGTTTGTGCAGGTGATGGTTACGAGGTAACCCGAGCAGTGTAAGTTGGTGCATGATAGCGTCATCATGTTGCATGCTAGTATTATCATGTTCATATGTTTATGCCATGCTCGTATTGTTATAGCTGTATCATGTTGCACATGCCCTATTGTTCTGATAGTATTGTGTTCATCTTTGCTTAATAATCTGTAATTGCCATGTTGTTCTCTGTCTTGATTGCTTCTGGTTATTGTGAGCTTGCAAGTACATTCAATGCACTGACCTGGCGTGTCATGCCAGTTTGCAGGTCATGCCGGATTTGATTGCTTGTTTGACGTGGATTCCTTATTTGTGAGCTAGGATAAGCGTTCCAGCCAGAGTCTGTGCGGAGTGGAGTTCACCATGGCCGTCGCTGCTCCGCTGCCAGTATTCATTCCGCTGCTTCATGTTGTTCAGCTCCTTGCATAGAGGAACCGTGGCAGGCATAGTGTCGCTATGCCGATGTAACCCCCCTTGTACCCATATAGATTGTAATAAAGAGCTGATTTGTTCTATACTAAGCAGTGCCGTATTCCAGAAGACTTTCCTCGATCTCTGGGCTAGAATATGGGACGTTCCGGTTTCTTTGAGCCAGGGTGCCATAGTGGTGCCACCCGTTGTGACAAGTACAACTAGCCGAGAGGGAGGAGGTGGTGTGGCAGGTCAGCGAGACTTGGAAATAGCGGTGAAGCATGCCATTGTTGCTGATTTGATGCCACTCATTAGAGAAGGCCCTCCAGCGTTGAGGACAATGCCCTTTCAATGGGGGGAGGATGATGAGGGCATCCCAGTACATCTTGTTGTTCCCACGAAGGAGAAGGTGAAGCCCAACTTCAGGACTCCTCCAAGATAGAGGTGTTCCAAAGGGGGTGACCGAACCATTGGTTCCAGTTTTATCTATTTTTATTTCCAGGTCATGTTATGTGCCACTTAGGATTTTTTTTGTGTGTTTCGGTGTGGGCTTGTCCAACCAACTAGTTTTCTAGATGCCTATATAAGGAGGCCAGTGGCTAGGTTTAGAGGGGGTTAAATTTTTAGATTGAGTTTTGAACATTGTGTCCACGTGGTGAATCATCCCTCCGAGGACGGCACTGCTATTTATCAAATAAAGTGATGATTGCGTGAAGGTTCTTATGTGATCAAGGATTATCGTGCCAAGGTTAGAGGCATGTTGTTCATCTCCATGATGCTTGCTGGTTTCGTTTCCTCATCTTCAGGTTGCGTGGATTGATCTCATGATTAGAAGGTTTGCTATCCGGTTTTCTTGCGGTGAAAGACCGGGAAAAAACACTAGGATCATCACGTTGATCCTTATTAACTCTGGTGCAAACTGTACTCTGGTTGACCTACGAGGTTCTATAGTAACTTGATCTGAAGTTTCATGATCATCATCATTAGCTTCCTCACTAATTGGTGTAGGAATCACTAGAACTGATTTCTGTGATGAACTACTTTCCAATCGGGAGAGGGTACAATTACCTCATCAAGTTCTACTTTCCTCCCACTCACTTCTTTCGAGAGAAACTCCTTCTCTAGAAAGGATCCATTCTTAGCAACGAATATCTTGCCTTCGGATATGTGATAGAAGGTGTACCCAACAGTCTCCTTTGGGTATCCTATGAAGACGCATTTCTCTGATTCGGGTTTGAGCTTATCAGTTTGAATTTTTTTCACATAAGCATCGCAACCCCGAACTTTAAGAAAAGACAGCTTTGGTTTCTTGCCAAACCATATTTCATATGGTGTCATCTCAACGGATCTAGATGGTGCCCTATTTAACGTGAATGCAACTGTCTCTAAGGCATAACCCCTAAAATGATAGTGGTAAATCGGTAAGAGACATCATAGGTCGCACCATATCTAATAAAGTACGGTTATGACGTTCGGACACACCATTACGCCATGGTGTTCCAGGTGGCGTGAGTTGTGAAACTATTCCACATTGTTTTAACTGAAGGCCAAACTCGCAACTCAAATATTTGCTTCTACGATCAGATTGTTAAAACTTTATTTTCTTGTTACGATGATTCTGCACTTCACTCTAAAATTCTTTGAACTTTTCAAATGTTTCAGACTTGCACTACAAAAAAAATACACTTCCGTGATGATACGTGTTTGTCACAGTAGGTCGCTTTTTTTGTCATGCATGTACATCCATGACAAATTTATGACAGAATCAAGATAGTCATACCTGTGATGTCGTAGAAGTGTTCCATGACATTACCAAAATTATCATCACGGAAGTGTCCACTTCCATGACGATAAATCGCGCCTCACAGAAGTGCTTTCGTCAAGGGTGACCGACACGTGGCATCCACCGTAACGGAACGCCGTTAAGCTATCTGTAAGTGCATCTAGTGCCACCCCTAGTTGGTTTTGGAGTATTGACGACAAACCTAGTTGAGGGACTAATGTGTTTGTGAGAATTGCAGGATAACACAGGTAGAAGTCCCTCATTGATTCGGTTTTCCTACCAGAGATGACCCCTAAAAATGTATGAAGACATTGATGTCAAAGGTGGTATGTGAAGATACTACCATTGAAGACTATGACAAGAGAATACATCGCATGAAGCCTATGGAACTCGAAGACTTAGATCTTTCATAGTTCTTTTTCTTCTTTATTGAGTCATAGGAACCACCATACTGTTAAGTGGGGTCCAAGAGAACCAGTCAGAATGACTGAAGTGATGCTTAACCAAAACATATGTCTTCGAGTGAAGACTATGAGAGCGAATCTTGTCCAGAGTCGGACAAGTCAGCTTTGCTTGTAGCCCAAGTAAAGTTGCCGTGTGTGTATGAAATCTGACCGTTGGAACACGTGTCAGTTCCTTAGTGACCCAGGGTCATTTCGGACAAATCAGGTCGGGTTGCCTAGTGGCTATAAATAGCCCACCCCCTACAACCATAAACGGTTGGCTGCTCAGAGTTAGAGTACGGCTTTTGTCGTTTGAGAGCAACCCACCTCGAAGCCTTTGAGAGAGAATTCCTTGCGAGGATAAAGCCCTAACCACCCAGAGCCAAAGAGTGTTAGGCATCACTTAAGTCTTCTTGTCTGTGTGATCTGAAGACTTATTACACTTGAGGACTGTGAATCCTCCAGCCGGTTAGGCGTCGCGTTCTGAGCATCCAAGAGACATTGTGGATTGCCGGTGAACGAAGTCTGTGAAGGTTTGGGAGTCTACCTTGAAGACTTACCTGAGTGATTGGGCGAGGTCTGTGTGACCTTAGCCCAAGGGGAATACGGTGAGGACTGGGTGTCCTGAGCTGCGTGTTCAGGACTAGGTGTCCGGGACTGTGTGTCCTCAGGTTTAAATACCTAGCCACCCTAACCAGACGTACAGTTGTCACAGCAACTGGAACTGGTCCAACAAATCATTGTCTTCAATGAGTCACTAGTTTCATCCTTTCCTTCCCTTTACTTACTGTTTGTCCTTGTGAAGTCATTGTATGATTGCACTATCTTTTGTCTTCACTGAGTGACTGCGTGTTCTGTTTGGCTTCATAATATCTTCCTACCTGATCCTTACTACATTGCTGCTATTAGTCATTGTGCTTTCACTCCATTGAATACTTGACTATGGTTTGCTTAGTGTAGTCTACCTTCCGCTGCATGGTAATAGGTTTATTTCTATCGTTTGTCTTCATAACTTCCACGTTTTGAAGACTTTCATAAAAATCGCCTATTCACCCCCCCTCTAGTCGATATAACGCACTTTCAATTGGTAACAGAGCAAGGTACTCCCTTGTTCTGTGTGATTTGGTTTAACCACCTGGAGTTTTAGCTATGTCGACTGCAGGGATAATCAAAGTCTCCGCTTCGTGCCCCGTCTTTGATGGAACTGAAAATCCCTACTGGAAGAATAAAATGCACATGCATCTTGAAGCCATTGACGTCGACCTATGGTATGTCGTCAAGAACGGCATTCCCAAGGCTGGAGAAGGTGTCACTGCTGCTGACGTCAAGAAGTTTGTTCAACTGGACTCTACTGCCAAGAATATCATCTGTGGTCATCTGACCAAAGGACAATATGGCCGCGTGAGTGCTTTGGAAACATCTAAGCTAGTCTGGGACTGGCTCTCCAAGGTCAACGAAGGCGTCTCAACCCAGAGAGATCAGAGAATCAGTGTCCTTCGCAACCTCTTCAACCGCTTTAAGAGAAATGACAATGAGAATGTCCAGCTCACCTTTGATCGACTCACTGACATCACGAATGAGCTTCAAGCCCTTGGCGCTACTGAGATCACCAAGCATGAAGTCGTCAAGACACTACTGAGATCACTTGACAGCTCGTTTGACACCCTAGCCCTGATGATTCAAGAACGTCCTAATTTCAAGACACTCGATCCGTCTGACATACTTGAGAGGCTCAACACACATGAGTTTCAGCTTTCTGAGAAAAGAGATATCTACGGTCCAAACTATGGGCGAACTCGTGCCTTGAAGGAAAAAGCTGTCTCCTCATCTGAAGAAGAATCTGACAGCAGTTCTGATGATCCTGAAGACATTGGAAGGGAACTTGCTATGCTTGTGAAGAAGTTCCAAAAATTCACCAAGAAGAAAGGTTTCAGAAAGTCTTCCCGATCAAGCACAAGGAATGGTGAAGCTTCTGCTCATGACTACAAGAAGAAAACATGTCACAAGTGCAAGAAACCTGGCCACTTCATCTCTGAGTGTCCGCAGTGGGACAATGAGAACAAAAAGAATAAGAAGAACAAGGAATATGACTCTGACGACAAGAAGAAGAAGAAATACTCAAAGTCTTCTTCCAAGTCTTCCTCAAAGTCTTCGTCACACAAGAAGAGCTCATCTAGCAAGGCACGTGCATTTGTTGGCAAGGAAATGGATTCAGAGGAGGAGTCCGCTTCTGAGGAGGCGGAGGTGGAGTCTGAGGAGGAGTCCGATTCTAGCGTCGCAAGTCTGGCTACAGCATACGTTGCCAAGTCCATCTTCAACACTGAAGACAATGACTTCATCACCGACACCGATGCAAATGACAAGGACTACTCCGCTCCTACCTACTGCTTCATGGCACGCGGTGCCAAGGTAAACACACGCACTACTCACTATCAAACATCTAGTGACGATGACTCTGATTGTGGTTCAAAACCCAGCTACAAAACACTTGCTAAAATTGCAACTGAACAACAGAAAGCCATGGAACATATTCAAAAACTGTTAGACAAAAGCGATGATCTGTTAGGCGCTGAAATGACTCGATCTGAGTCCTTAATTGAAGACATAAAAAATCTTCACGTTAAGTATGAGGAACTTGAAAGTCGTCATGAAACGCTCTCAACAACTCATGAAAAGCTTTCCTATGATTATCTTCAAAGGAAGCAAGATCTTGAGAAATTGAGAGCGGCTCATGAAGATCTTCAAAAGGAAAATGAGTCACTTCGCGCCAAACAGATCAGTTCCACTCAGGAAGGATTTGAACCACCATGTCTTAAATGCATTGAGCGTGATAATACTACTTCTGTTGCTGAATGTTCTACTGCTGCTACTGTTGCAACATCTTCAACTGTTGATGTGGAAACTAACCCCTCTGCTGAGGATACCACTGCTATTGCTGATGAGAATGCTAGGTTGAAGACATTGCTTGAAACAGGGATGTACAAAAGTCTTAAAGGGCATCAAACATTATGTGATGTCCTCAAAAAGCAGATCTTGAACCGAAACCCGAGGAAAGAGGGTGTTGGGTTCGTAAGGAAAATGAATGCTAATGGCTCTTACTGGAAACCTGAGCAGTACCCCAAAACCACATGGGTTGCTGCAAAGGAATCTTCAGCAGATCCATCCACCCTATCTGGCTTCACTTGTGCAAACCCTATTGTCATTGATGAATCCTTTGATGCAAACTATAAACTGTTTAAGAATCAGAATGGTGAAGTGTTTGCCAGGTACATTGGTACTAACTGCAGGAATGGACCGCCTATGAAGAAGATCTGGGTTCCGAAAAAGTGTCTGGAGAATCTTCCTGTGAATGTCATCATGACACCACACGTGAAGAAGACAAACCCCAGACCACAGGCTTCATACGGTCCAAAGGCTTCATACAGACAGAGGACTCACCTGAGTCGCACTAACACAAATGTTTTGCAGGGAAACCATACTCAGGCCTATGAATATGAGCGCCGTTCATCAAACCGCCATGTTCATAAGACCAAGAACTATTCTACTTATTCTTATGAGTACTATTGTCCGCCTGCAAGACTGTTTGCTAGGGCTCCAAAGCCAAAGTTCTCAGATGCTGCACTTAGACTTATTGCTGGGAACCTTAAACATCTTGTAGGGCGCAAGATCAAATGCCCGAATGGTCTTACTATGTACTTCGTTCCTGAATCGCTTGCTACTCTCCCTATTAGTCCTAATATGGATCTAAGCTTTCATAACCCACTGGTTCGTCAAATGTTTTTGCTTCACAATTCTCTTCGTGAAGCCTATCCCCCTAACTGCACTGTAGGGTACGACACCAGCGTCTTCAGAATGGATTATTGATAGTGGGTGTACCAATCACATGACTGGCAAAAGAAGCCTTCTTATGGACTCAACCTTATGTCCATCCGACAAGAGTCACATCACATTTGCTGACACTGGTAAAAGTAAGGTATTGGGTCTAGGTAGAGTTGCAATCTCAAAGGATCAACACATGGATAAAGTCATGCTTGTTGAATCCCTTGGCTTCAACTTAATGTCTGTCTCAATGCTTTGTGATTTGAACATGATCGTAATGTTTGGAAAATATCGTTGCCTTGTTCTAATGGAATCTGACAAGTCTCTAGTGTTTGAAGGGTATCGGAAAGATGATTTGTACATGGTAGATTTCTCAGCAGGACCACAGCTTGCCGTGTGTCTTCTAGCAAAAGCTTCAGAATGCTGGCTCTGGCATCGGAGGCTAGGGCATGCTGGCATGAGGAACCTTCACACCCTTGCAAAGAAGAAGCATGTCATAGGCATCGAGGGCGTCAAGTTCAAGAAAGATCACTTATGCGGTGCCTGTGAAGCAGGAAAGATGACGAGGGCCAAACATCCCTCAAAGACAATCATGACAACCACTTGACCCTTCGAACTGGTCCACATGGATCTTTTCGGTCCCACTCATTACTCAACTCTTACTACTACTGCTTGCCTCTATGGCTTTGTCATTGTTGATGATTATTCTAGATATACTTGGGTGCACATAATCCTCTACAAGACTGAAGTGCAGGATGTCTTCAGACGCTTCGCTAATCGAGCAATGAACAACTATGGCGCCAAGATAAAGCACATCAGAAGTGACAATGGCACTGAATTCAAGAACACTAGCCTTGATACATATCTTGATACTTTGGGCATCACACATGAATTCTCAGCTCCGTACACGCCACAGCAGAATGGCATCATCGAACGCAAGAATAGAACACTCATTGAGATGGCCCGAACGATGCTTGATGAATACAAGACTCCAAGAAAATTCTGGCCTGAAGCCATTGATACTGCATGCCATACAATCAATCGTGTTTATCTTCACAAGCTTCTGAACAAGACATCTTATGAACTCCTTACTGGCAAGAAGCCAAATGTCAGTTACTTCAGAGTATTTGGAGCCAGGTGCTGGATCAAGGATCCACATCACACTTCAAAATTTGCACCAAAAGCACATGAGGGTTTTATGCTTGGATATGGAAAGGATTCGCACTCCTACGGAGTCATCAATCTCTTTAATTATAAAGTGGTTGAAACAATGGATGTGCGGTTTGATGAGACTAACGGTTCACAAAGAGAGCACATGCCAAATGTGCTAGATGAAATTCCATCCAGCGAGTCAATCAAGCTAATGGGAACTGGAGAAATCATACCCTCTGAGGCTCAACCTGAAGAGGAACTTATCATCTCCGCACCTGATCAACCTGAAGACAATGCTCAGCCTGAAGACAATCCCACTAACAATGACAATGAACAGCAAGAGCAAAACCTTCGCCCTGTACATCCTCGTGTTGCCAATGAAGTGCAGATTGAGAGAATAATTGATAGCATTAATGCACCTGGTCCGCTCACTCATTCAAGGGCAACTCAGCTGGCAAATTTCTGTGGGCACTTCACATTCGTCTCAATAACAGAACCCAAGAAAGTTGAAGAAGCCTTCATGGAACCTGAATGGATTCCAGCTATGCAAGAAGAGCTTCAACAGTTAGAGCTGAATAATGTATGGGAACTGGTTAAGCGTCCTGATCCTCGGAAGCACAATATAATAGGCACCAAATGGATATACCGCAACAAGCAAGACGAGCATGGTCAAGTTGTCAGAAACAAAGCTCGTCTCGTTGCTCAAGGATATACTCAAGTGGAAGGCATTGACTTCGATGAAACATTTGCTCCTGTGGCTCGACTTGAAGCCATACGCATACGACTGGCCTATGCAAATCATCATAACATACTTCTATATCAAATGGATGTGAAGAGCGCCTTTCTCAATGGCAAGATTGAAGAAGAAGTGTATGTTGCACAACCGCCTGGCTTTGAAGATCCCAAACATCCTGACATGGTATACAAGCTCAATAAGGCACTGTATGGCCTCAAACAAGCCCCTCGGGCTTGGTATGACACACTCAAATACTTCCTGAAAAGCAAAGGCTTCATACCTGGTGCCCTTGACCCCACTCTCTTCACGAAGACATATGATGGTGAACTGTTGTGTGCCAAATATATGTGGATGACATCATCTCCGGCTGCACCAGTCAGAAGTACAGTGAAGAGTTTGGATATATGATGCAAGAGCAATATCACATGTCCATGATGGGAGAGCTGAAGTTCTTCCTCGGTCTTCAAATACGACAGCAACGCAACGGCATCTTCATATCTCAAGAGAAGTATCTCAAAGATTGCCTGAAGAAGTTCGGTATGCAAGACTGCAAAGGCTTCACGACGCCAATGCCAGCCAAACATCATCTGGGTCCCGACGACAATGGTAAAGAGTTCGAACAAAAGGTATACCGCTCCATGATTGGTTCTTTACTTTATCTATGTACATCTAGGCCAGATATTATGCTTAGTGTTTGCATGTGTGCCCGATTCCAAGCGGCACCAAAGGAGTCGCATCACTTAGCTGTGAAGCGAATTCTTCGATATTTGGCTCACACCCCAACTCTAGGATTATGGTATCCAAAGGGCTCAGAGTTTGATCTGGTTGGATTCTCGGATGCTAATTATGCTGGTGACAAGGTGGATCGCAAGTCTACATCAGGCACATGTCACTTTCTGGGACGATCACTTGTATGTTGGTCTTCAAAGAAGCAGAATTGTGTATCTCTCTCCACTGCTGAATCTGAATACATTGCTGCTGGATCTTGCTGCGCTCAGCTTCTGTGGATGAAGCAAACACTCAAGGACTATGGCATTCATCTGAAGCAAGTGCCACTCTACTGCGACAACGAAAGCGCCATCAAGATTGCCAACAACCCAGTTCAGCACTCGAAGACAAAGCACATTGAAATTCATCATAACTTTCTCAGAGATCATGTTGTGAAGGAAGATATTGATATCATACACCTCAACACTGAAGAGCAATTGGCAGGTATCTTCACCAAGCCCTTGGATGAGAAGAGATTTTGCAAGTTACGGTGTGAGCGAAATATCCTGGAATCCTCAAATGTCCTGTGATCAGGCACACATCCTAACACTTATGCATATTGATGACTTAGATGTGCAACACACGAAGTAAAGTATATCTTCAATCAATGAAGACATACATTCTAAGTGTGAATACATTAATGTGGAATTTGACTTCGGAACGCCATGATAATTGTGCGCCGTGTCTGGGTCTAATACTTCCTATACGGTGGGTAACGCCACCACCAAAGGTTCTGTTCGAAGTGTTTCACTCATGGCGTTACATTTGCTATGTCTTCACATTTGGTTTGGCTTAAATTTCAACATGTCCTCATGATTATCTTCACTATGTTGAATATATATATACTAGTGTTCCGTCCTCTACAGCATTCACTTATAGCTATGTCTTCATGTTGAGTCTTTTGAACTAAGTGAATGTGATCGGACCCTAACCTCTCTATGCTTTCTATCTCAAACTCCATCTCTCCAAGTCATATGCATTCTATTGAAACTGTCGAATGTCTTCTCTGCGTCCTTGTCAGCAGAAGATACAGAGACAAACATTAAGTCCGTTTTCAATGCTCATTCCTTCACCTGAAACCCGGAGAAGTGGGAACGACCACCCGACAATCCAGGCGTGCGTGGGACGTGGAACAACCTCCGACATGCTGCATGATGGCCACGTGTTCCTCAGATGTGAATCGCCAGGGGCACCTGTGTAATAACACTGAGCCGCCCCTGTCCCTATAAATACATGCCTCACCGCAGTCATTATCTCTTCTTCCACTCTCGCACGAACCCTAGCACCACTGCTAACTCTCGACGACACCGATGATGAAGCGCTTCGCTGCTGCAACCTCTCCGACACCGTCCTCACGCCGACCGCGGACATCGTCCTCTCCGCCGTCGCCGTAGGTGCCCTCTGTCGCCAAGTTAGGGCATGGACAATCGAATTGCTCGGCCTCCTCTTCCACTCCGTCTAGCAGTTCTTCGTGTGGTAAATAAAACTTCCTCTTTTTACAGCCCCTTTGATCCTATAGCTTCGTCACTTTCTACCACAAGCAGTTTCTGTTCACACAAGTTGGATCTCTTACATACTGCATCTCATAATATGCCTAGTATATTCACTTGTACTTCACAAAGTAGTTAGATTCCTCACTTGTACTGATCCATGGATTCGTACAAATCTGGAACCAACTCCTTATCTATGAGTGAATGTCTTCGCACGATGAGGTCAATGTCTTCTAAACTGATTTATCTTCAAAATCTTCTGAGAATGCATATGACCTCTTCCCCTTCCCTCGCACCTTAATGCTGTCACAGGTACATGTCTGTGGGAGAATCCTTCAGTTCTCATAGTCTGCATTCATTTGCAGAATTTTTACAGCATCACATAAATTCTCCTGAAGCCAGTTCCTGTTGGTCCAGCAAATGAAAACCTTTGAAGCCTTTGAACGTCTTGAAGCCTTTCAAGTTAAAGTTTATGGCTTTAGAGAAAGCAGCAAGGAAGGGTGGTAGAAAGCGTCGTGGTGAGACCTCCAGAGATCTGCCAGATGAACTCTCAGAAATGTACAAGACAGATCCTGAAGAGGATTACAGTCAGCGCAAGACCCGAATCCAATGGATACGAAGATATTGGGTAGAACAATGGTTCAAATACAAATTTGTGACCCAGGAGTATGCTGAGAAAAACGCCATCAAGAGACCGTGGGGAGACATCCTATTCAAGAATCTTCTACCCAGGTCCAGAGATGAAGCCATTGCTCAAGGCTTCTATCCATGCATGGTCTGTGGACCACAGCCTGCTGATGCACACTCGTCGTCACTGCTATGGTGTCGTGACGACAATCTGTTCAAGCGCAACTTCCAGTTTGCTCAGAACTCAGCGAAGCAAAACAAGAAGACTTTGGGGTTAGACTTCAACCCTGGTCCCTCATCTCCAAGGGCAGATGGCACACGACATGCAGAACCCAATGTCATCGGTCCTTTCGCCAACCTTGAAGGCCTCATCACCTACATCTTGGTTCAAGGGACTGCAGTGAATGAGCCTGCAGCTAACACTGAGTCCGATGACGCGCCTGCAGTGCCGAAGCCAAAGCAGTTGAAGAAGCCAAAAGCTTCAAAGCCAGCCCCTTCACCAAAAATCTCAAGGGCGAAGCCATTGGCAACTGCACCTCCTGAAGACAGTGTGCAATCTGAAGATTTATCACGCGTCTCCAAGCACCAGAAGGATAAGATGCCTCTGTCTCACACTGGCAAAGAGCTAACAGCTGATGCCATTCTGCGCAATGACGACATTGATCTGTCAAGTGATGAAGATCTTGCAGATGACGCTCTTGAGCAACTCATGAAGAGCAAAGAAGAAGCAGAAATCTTCAATGATCTGCCTCTCTTTGATGTCACCATCATCCACAACTTCATTGACGAGTGGTTTGACACGCCAAACATCAGCTTTGAAGATCTGCAGCTACCCATTGGCCTCAGTGTCGCCTTCCAAGGCGCCATTGCTTCAGAACTTGCTATTGCCCAGCGCATTGTTGAACTGAAGCAGAAGATTGACTATGAAAAGGCTCGGTTCAAGAAGCATATGGCCAAGCTCAGCGTGCAAGAAGTGAAGAACTTCAAGACAATGATGCACGAGCTCAAGGAAGCCTTTGTGAAGAAGCGTGCAGAAGCTCAGGGTTCGCGTGAGCGCATGAAGACTCTGGCTGACAGATGTGTGCAAGCCTATAATGAGGCTGAGAAGCGCAAGGCACTTGGGCGTCATGGCATCGACCCCAGGATGGCCGCAAATAAGAAGAAGAAGCCTGCTACGGCTGAACCTGATGCACCAAGGCAAGAAGCAGTTCCGATTGTCTTCCCAACAAGAATGACTGGCTCGAAGCCAAAGAGCTGGTCAACAGCTTCAAAGCTCAAGAAGACAAGAACTGCTGAGGCTGAAGCCAGGAAGAGGAAACACTCTGAAGCCTCTCCTACTGCCCCCACCAAGAAAAAGAGAAAGACCAAGAAAGCTCGGGCTACTCCCACAGAGCCCTTGATAGTTGAACCCATTTCTATGGTTCATCCTGACGCAGAACGTCAACTGACAGTTCATGAGCCTGCTTCCACAGAGGCTCCTGAAGCTGAAGACATTCCAGCAGCTGATCCCATCGCTGCTGAAGACATTGGTCATCATGACAATGTAGAAGATGATGCAGTCCTTCCTCAGTTTGAAAACAGCAAACTCATCAGCATTGGTCGTCCACTGACGCCAATTGCACAGGATGCTTCATGGGCGGATCGCCCACAAGAGGAAGAAGACTATGAGGCCCAGCCCACTCCAACTCCATAGGCGTCGTCTGCGTTCCGCAGGCTTCGCAAAGGTCCAAGGCCTCAAGTCTCTGCTGAAGACATTCCGGCTGCATCAGCCGCAGAAGAAGAAGTACCACAAGATCCCACTCCCCTGTTCCACCAAGAAGCAGTTCTCCAGGAGAACGTGCCTGTGACCGTCCCTCCAGCTAGTCAAGTGGAGGATGAAAATCTTGAGGCTGCCACAACCAACAATGAAGCTAATGTGGAGCCCTCCCCAGCAAAAGCTTCAGAAGACAGCGAAGCCACTGATCCCGCCACTTCTGTTCCTGAGTCTGCTGCCGGTCCCCAATTCAACTATCATGTTGAGCATAGGCCTCAGGTCCAGAAGCCAATCCCAAGACTGCCAAGGTTTCCAGGTCCTGCATCAGCACCTGGCTCCTTCAACATCAATGGCTTCAGGGCAGACAACACGTTCTTCAATAGCTCCAGGAACCCCTACTCAAGGGAAAGGATATCATCTGATCGGTTCTGGAGCTATCCTCAGCGAAGCTATTACTCTTGCATTCTTTAGAACCAAGGTCGCATCTTCCCACACAAGCGCCTTGACGTTGAAGCTATAGCTGGTCTGCCCTGTCTAGAAGAAGCGCTGGATTGCTTCAAGCAAGTGTGTCTGCTGCAGTTTGTTACTGATGAAGAGCATTGGAATGAAGAGCTGCTGCTACAATTCTATGCCACACTTCACATCAAAGGGTACAGCAGAGATCCGAAGACTTGGGTCCTAGAGTGGATGACTAGAAACATTCATCACGAAGCCAATGCATTTGACATCATTGAGCTCACTGGCTTGCCCACTCCTGGCGATCTCTTCGAGCAAGGCTGTCAGCTGCATGCTGAAGCTATTGAGAGCATCTTTCAGTGGCCAGAACCTGATATGAGTCAAATGCTCAGCATGATGAAGCCATTGCCCCAAGATGCTGCTTATCCCACAAAGTTCTTCGTTGAAGACCTTGAGTACCTACCTAGAACTATCTATCACATCATCAGGCGAACTCTCTGGCCTATCAAAGGGCACTCTCCAAATGCCAAGCTTTAGGGTGCAATGAAGACTTTGGTCTTCTATATACTTCATGGCAAATGCTTCAATGCACAGGACTTCTTCATACGCCAACTTGCTGCATCAGGCATTGATCTGTTTGGTTTGAAGTTCTACGCCCCTTGGGTCATGCGGCTAATCAAGCTACACTCCGCCATCTCGTATCAGCCCTCAGCCCGCAACCATCGGATCTTCTTGCCTGACGTGGACATGTCTACTGAAGCCATATATTCTGAGCCTGCCAAGCAACCTCTAAGTCTTCAGAATGCAGACCATCAGAGTTTTACTCAGAACGTTGAAGGCGTTGAAGCATTTTCTCGGGTGTATCCTTTGGCTGGCACTACACGTGCACCACACCCTGCTTCCACTGAAGCCACTGACAGTGCCACTGCTCCAAGACCCAAGAAGTGCACTCGTGTTCTCAACGACCGAGAGCTTCTTGTGGCTCTACATCAGAAACAGGATAGGCATCATGACTGGCTGAAGCGTCAGATGAAAAGCCTCTTGGTGGATGTTAATCGCACTCGAAATCTTGCCACCAAGAATGCTTTCGTTTCCCATGAAACCTGTCGCCGCACATGCAAAGGGCTAACGATGATGCTTTCTGAAGCTGATCTTCAAGAGGATGGCTTCACTGAGAGATTCAAGTTTGACTCCACACCTCCTCGAAGGGCTGTGCTGCTAGGAACTCCATCCCTTGAAGACTCTGAGTTCTCTTCCTCTGCTGCCACAGTGACTGCCAGAATTATTGAGGAAGAAGACGAGGTTACTTAACCGCCACCTCCTTCATCACCTCCAAGCTCTTTTGCACCGCCAAACAACACCAACAACCCTGCTACTTCACCTACTCCTCATGGGAACGAGTAGAGGCTCTATGTCGTCAAACCTTTTTGGTCATTACTGACAAAAGGGGGAGAAGCATATGAGACTGATAGTCTTCAAGCGGGTCCATATGGGCAGGTGCTTTATATTTTGCTTCGTGCTTACAACTCTCATTTTTGCTACATTTGGTTCTTATGAGTTGTAACACTTAAACTAGATGGTCATCTGCTACTTATTTGCCACCTTGTTTTGCGAAGATAAATTCCGCATGTGCGACGATAAATTCCGCACTTAGCTCATTCTGCAGACGTCCATTTTCCATTATGCATGTCATTATCTTCATATACTTTCACATGCATAGTGGATTGTCATCATAAGTTGAAGTGGATCTCCACAAGTACAACCTGCCATGTGCATTTGCATTCCAATAGCAAATTAATTAATATGCACATCTTCAGGGGGAGCCCTTGCAACTTATGAAGACAATTCCTTATCCTTTACAATTTCACAGATTATATTCCCCGTTGAAAACTTCAACTAGTTTGTCATCAATCACCAAAAAGGGGGAGATTGTAAGTGCATCTAGTGCCACCCCTAGTTGGTTTTGGAGTATTGACGACAAACCTAGTTGAGGGACTAATGTGTTTGTGAGAATTGCAGGATAACACAGGTAGAAGTCCCTCATTGATTCGGTTTTACTACCAAAGATGACCCCTAAAACTGTATGAAGACATTGAAGTCAAAGGTGGTATATGAAGATATTCACATTGAAGACTATGACAAGAGAAGACACTATATGAAGCCTATGGAGCTCGAAGACTTAGATCTTTCGTAGTTCTTTTTCTTTTGTGTTGAGTCATAGGAACCACCGTACTGTTAAGTGGGGTCCAAGAGAACCAGTCAGAATGACTGAAGTGATGCCTAAACCAAAAACCTATGTCTTCGAGTGAAGACTATGAGAGCGAATCTTGTCCAGAGTCGGACAAGTCAGCTTTGCTTGTAGCCCAAGTAAAGTTGCCGTGTGAGTTTGAAATCTGACCGTTGGGACACGTGTCAGTTCCTTAGTGACCCAGGGTCATTTCGGACAAATCAGGTCGGGTTGCCAAGTGGCTATAAATAGCCCACCCCCTACAACCATAAACGGTTGGCTGCTCAGATTGAAAGTACGACTTTTGTCATTTGAGAGCAACCCACCTCGAAGCCTTTGAGAGAGAATTCCTTGCGAGGATAAAGCCCTAACAACCAGAGCCAAAGAGAATTGGGCATCACTTAAGTCTTCTTGTCTGTGTGATCTGAAGACTTATTACACTTGAGGACTGTGCATCCTCCAGCCGGTTAGGCGTCGCGTTCTGAGCATCCAAGAGACATTGTGGATTGCCAGTGAACGAAGTCTGTGAAGGTTTGGGAGTCTACCTTGAAGACTTACCAGAGTGATTGGGCGAGGTCTATGTGACCTTAGCTCAAGGAGAATACGGTGAGGACTGGGTGTCCTGAGCTGCGTGTTCAGGACTGGGTGTCCGGGACTGTGTGTCCTAAGGTTTAAATACCTAGCCGCTCCAACCAGACGTACAGTTGTCACAGCAACTGGAACCGGTTCAACAAATCATTGTCTTCAACGAGTCACTGGTTTCATCTTCACTTCACTTTACTTACTGTTACTCCTTGTGAAGTCATTGTATGTTTGCTCTATCATTTGTCTTCACTGAGTGACTGTGTGTTCTGTTTGGCTTCACAATATCTTCCTACCTGATCCTTACTACCTAGCTGCTATTAGTCTTTGTGCTTTCACTTCATTGAATACTTGACTATGGTTTGCCTAGTGTAGTCTACCTTCCGCTGCATGGTAATAGGTTTAATTTTATCATTTGTCTTCAAAACTCCCATGTTCTGAAGACTTTCATAAAAATCGCCTATTCACCCCCCCCCCTCTAGTCGATATAACGCACTCTCACCTAGACCCATCCATTTTTTCCGGATGGAGGGAATACGTGTCAATATGTCATGCCTTTCTATTCTTCAGTACCTATTCCATCTCTCTACTGCCGCATGTTTTATAATTAAAGCACCATTCTTCTATACAAGGCATGCAAGGGGAAGACGACTATGTTAGAATATGAAGGGTTACAAACAAGGCCTTTGCAAAAGATCCAAACGCAAGGATATAATAAACCAACTCCAGTTTTTAAAGATACTGCTCCAGCACAGAGAAAACCAACTCCTACTGATAATAAGCGGATTCCAGTGGCCAAAGAACTAGTCCCCTCCAGTCCAGCAAAAATATGTCAACTCAGTTCAAAGAAGCATGTGCGTATCCTTGCATCATGAAATTTTATAGCATGCTGATCATATTTTCTACATGTTTCTTACCCATCTCTCTTTTATAAAATAAGCTTAACAGATAGAAGATTTTCTACAATGGTATCGTTTATGAGGAAAGATTCTTGCAGGAATTCTCTGTGCTCCAATGTAGATGTAAGTACCTGTTGTATATCACTATATTTTTACATCAGCATGTATTTTGTTAATCAGTGTGAAGCCAACCTTTATCTGATCTAAACTTAGTTGTAGCAAAATGTATGATTAAAGGCCACAATGTTGATTTTTGCAAGGAAAACTGCCTGGTAGTTTTGCATCCTGAGCTGCATGAGTGTACTATCTCATATCAGCGGGTTTGAATACTTTGGTTCTGAAGTGGGTTTTTTAGTGTTTTTTACTGTGTTGTCCTGTCGTATCCCTAGCTCTTACATCATATTCCCTCCGTCCGGATTAAATGTCGCAGAAATGGATAAAACTGTATGTATCTACAACTGAAATACGCCTAGACCCATCCTTTTATTTCCGGATGGAGTGAATACATGTCAGTATGTCATGCCTTTCTATTCTTCAGTACCTATTCCATCTCTGTTGTAGCATGTTTTATAACTGAATCACCATTCTTCTATATAAGGCATGCAAGGGGAAGATGACTATGTTAGAATCTGAAGGGTTACAAACCAGGTCTTTGCAAAAGATCCAAACGCCAGGAGATAATAAACCAACTCCATTTTTCATAGATACTGCTCCAGCACAGAGAAACCTAACTCCCACTGATAATAAGAAGATTCCAGTGGCCAAAGATCTAGGCCGCTCCAGTCCAGCAAAAGAATGTCAACTCCATTCTAAGAAGCGTGTGCGTATCCTCGCATCATGAAATTTTATAGCATTCTGATCATATTTTCTACATGTTTCTTACCCGTCTCTCTTTTAGAAAATAAGGTTAAACGATACAAGACTTCCTCCATTGGGATCGTATTCAAGGAAAATATCTTGCGGGAATTCTCTGTGCTCCAGTGCTGATGTAAGTACCTGTTCTATATCACTATATTTTTACATCAGCATGTATTTTGTTAATCGGCCTGAATCTAACCTTTATCTGATCTAAAATTAGTTGTAGCAAAATGTTAAAGGCGCCAATGTTGATTTTTGTAAGGAAAACTGCCTGGTAGTTTTGCGTACTGAGCTGCATGAATGTGCTATCTCATATCATGCACATTACTGAATTGTAGTGCTTCTCTGGTTGCCCATTCATTCATTGTGTCAATGTTGCTTTCGTATTTCCTTACCTGGCTGATGATAGCTGTGCCATATTGTGTTAATTTGGTGTAGGCTAGTTGCCCAAATGTTCGTTGCTTTCCTATTATCTGACCTGGCCAATGATAGCAATGCTAGTGTGTTAATTTTGTGCAGGCTGCTGAAGATAAGAAGACAAACTCTGAAAACAGCAAGGCAACCCCATTGTTTCTTTCCAGTAAATCTAGGCCAATTAATATGGCAATAACTCATGATTAATTTGTTTGGTTTCTATCCTAATTTATGTTATGATGAAGTGGTCAAGAGACTCTCCACTATCAATAATACAAGCCTGCCAAAATCGCCATCTGAATCTGTTCAGTATCCTCTGTCTCGAATGTGACAGAATAAATGTATGTTTGTGAACCAATTAATGGCTGAAGCAATGATGGAAATGGTGGATGAATCAGAGGTGCAGAGTCATGCAACACAACAACTGATCAATGTTTTCAGAGACAGTGTGGCAAAGCAGCAAGAACTTGCCCACATGCTTATGGGTGTCATCTGTGCTGAGGTTGCAGATTGTGACGTTGTAGATGGTTAGGTTCTGCTCATTTATTTGCACTGGCATCAATCTTTGATTGCCCAGTGGATGTAATTTCCTGTAATATATTCTGGATGTGCAACATTATTCCCTGTATGCCATACCTTTGCTCGTCGTAATGGGCTCAAATTATCTAATTTGGCCTAAATACATGAACGAACTTTAGTGGGCCCATTAAGTTGATGGGTTGTTACTAGGCCGAAAGTTAATGGTCGGCCCTCTTACCTCCCAGGTCGTTAACAGGCCGACATCGAAGCGGGCAACAGGTGGCCCCAATTTATGTCACGGGCCGTTAACAGGCCGTTACTATGTTTGGGCTACATATGGCCCAACTATACTGTAGGCCTTTAGCAGGCCGAAAGAGACAGCAGGCTTGTATTGGACCATGAAGAGCATTGGCCGCTAAGAGGCCGAAAGTCAGGTCGTATTGTAAACGGCCCAACTGTGTTGTGGGCCTTTAGCAGGCCGAAAGAGAAACCGGGCTAGTATTGGACCATGAAGGGCATGGGTCGTTAAGAGGCCAAAACTAAGGTCCGACTACAAATGGCCCAACTCATTTATGGTCCGTCAATAGGATGAAAGGCAAACAGGGCCAGGAATTGTCCCAACACTTAAATGGGTCGCTAAAAGGCCAAAACTCAGGTCCGACTACAATTGGCCCAACTGATTTATGGGCCGTCAACAGGCTGAAAGTGACATCGGGCCAGAAATTGGCCCAACACTTAAATGGGCCACTAAAAGGCCAAAACTCAGGTCCGACTACAAATGGCCCATCAGATTTATGGGCCGTCAACTGGCTGAAAGACACACCGGGCCGAAAATTAGCCCAACATTTAAATGGGTCGCTAAAAGGCCGAAAGATGTACATCCTGAAAATTGGCCCATCCATTAAATGGGTCGTTAACAGGCTGAAATCTCGTCGGGCCGATATTGAGCCCAAATATATAGCGGGCTGTTAAGGGCTCGAACTGACGATGGGCTGCAATGGTGTCAAATCTTTAACGGGCCGAATTGGCACATCTCGTATGGGCCGTGGGCATAAATGGACCTGACACAAGTAGGCCTTATATGGGCCGGCCTGCTAATTTTTACTGAGCTGGCCTTTTTCACCAGAATGGGCCACTATTGGGCCGTGCCACGTGTCGACCTATCATAGGCGCCTCCTGTCCAATGAGTGGATGACATCTGTCCCAGCGATGATCCGACACGTGTTTCCTCTAGCCAATGATGATTTTACACATGGAAAATCCCCATTGGTCGGGGCTGTTAACGGGTTATCGGATCCAAAACCCGACCCGATAGTGAAAGTGCGTTATATCGACTAGAGGGGGGGTGAATAGGCGATTTTTATGAAAGTCTTCAAAACATGGAAGTTATGAAGAAAAACAATAGAAATAAACCTATTACCATGCAGCGGAAGGTAGACTACACTAAGCAAACCATAGTCAAGTATTCAATGGAGTGAAAGCACAATGACTAATAGCAGCAATGTAGTAAGGATCAGGTAGGAAGATATTATGAAGCCAAACAGAACACGCAGTCACTCAGTGAAGACAAAAGATAGTGCAATCATACAATGACTTCACAAGGACAAACAGTAAGTAAATGGAAGGGAAGGATGAAACTAGTGACTCATTGAAGACAATGATTTGTTGGACCAGTTCCAGTTGTTGTGACAACTGTACGTCTGGTTAGGGCGGCTAGGTATTTAAACCTGAGGACACACAGTCCCGGACACCCAGTCCTGAACACGCAGCTCAGGACACCCAGTCCTCACCGTATTCCCCTTGAGCTAAGGTCACACAGACCTCGCCCAATCACTCAGGTAAGTCTTCAAGGTAGACTCCCAAACCTTCACAGACTTCGTTCACCGGCAATCCACAATGTCTCTTGGATGCTCAGAACGCGACGCCTAACCGGCTGGAGGATTCACAGTCCTCAAGTGTAATAAGTCTTCAGATCACACAGACAAGAAGACTTAAGTGATGCCTAACACTCTTTTGCTCTGGGTGGTTAGGGCTTTATCCTGGCAAGGAATTCTCTCTCAAAGGCTTCGAGGTGGGTTGCTCTCAAACGACAAAAGCCGTACTCTAACTCCGAGAAGCCAACCGTTTATGGTTGTAGGGGGTGGCTATTTATAGCCACTAGGCAACCCGACCTGATTTGTCCGAAATGACCCTGGGTCACTAAGGAACTGACACGTGTTCCAACGGTCAGATTTCATACACACACGGCAACTTTACTTGGGCTACAAGCAAAGCTGACTTGTCCGACTCTGGACAAGATTCGCTCTCATAGTCTTCACTCGAAGACATATGTTTTGGTTAAGCATCACTTCAGTCATTCTGACTGGTTCTCTTGGACCCCACTTAACAGTACGGTGGTTCCTATGACTCAATAAAGAAGAAAAAGAACTACAAAAGATCTAAGTCTTCGAGCTCCATAGGCTTCATGCGATGTCTTCTCTTGTCATAATCTTCAATGTGAGTATCTTCACATACCACCTTTGACATCAATGTCTTCATACATTTTTAGGGGTCATCTCTGGTAGGAAAACCGAATCAATGAGGGACATCAACCTGTGTTATCCTGCAATTCTCACAAACACATTAGTCCCTCAACTAGGTTTGTCGTCAATACTCCAAAACCAACTTGGGGTGGCACTAGATGCACTTACAATCTCCCCCTTTTTGGTGATTGATGACAAACTAGTTGAAGTTTTCAACAGGGAATATAATATGTGAAATTGTAAAGGATAAGGAATTGTCTTCATAAGTTGCAAGGGCTCCCCCTGAAGATGTGCATATAAGTAATTTGCTTTTGGAATGCAAATGCACATGGCAGGTTGTACTTGTGGAGCTCCTCTTCAACTTATGATGACAATTCATTATGCATGTGAAGATATGTGAAGATAATGACATGCATAATGGAAAATGGACGTCTGCAAAATGATCTAAGTGCGGATTTTATCGTTGCACATGCAGAATTTATCATAGCATCACAAAGTGGCAAATAAGCAGCATACGACCATTGAGTTTAAGTGTTACAACTCAAAGAACCAAATGTATCAAAACGAGAGTTGTAAACACGAAGCAAAATATAAAGCACCCGCCCATATGGACCTGCTTGAAGACTATCAAACTCATATGCTTCTCCCCCTTTTGTCAGTAAGGACCAAAAAGGTTTGAAGACATAGAGCATCTACTCGTTCCCATGAAGAGTAGGTGAAGCAGCAGGGTCGTCGGTGGTGTTCGGCGGTGCAGAAGAACTGGGAGCAGTGTCGAAGCGTGCTGAAGGAGGTGGCGGTGAAGTGGCATCGTCTTCATCCTCGATCACTCTGCCATTCACAGTTGCAGCAGAGGAAGAGAACTCAGAGTCTTCAAGAGATGGAGTGCGTCGCAGCACTGCCCTTCGAGGAGGTGTGGAGTCAAACTTGAAGCATTCAGAGAAGCCATCCTCTTGAAGATCATCTTCAGAGCACATCAGCGTCAGCCCCTTCCATATGCGTCGAGAGGTTTCATGGGCAACAAAAGCATTCTTGGTGGCAAGATTGCGAATGCGGTTGACATCCACCAAGAGGCTTTGCATTTGACGCTTTAGCCAGTCATGATGCCTATCCTGTTTCTGATGAAGAGCCACCAAAAGCTCTCGGTCATTAAGAACACGAGTGCGCTTCTTGGGTCGTTGGGCAGTTGTGCTGTCGGTGGCTTCAGTAAGGGCAGGATGTGGTGCACGTGTAGTTCCAGCCAAAGGATACACATGAGTGACTGCTTCAACTCCTTCAATGTTCTGAGAAAAACTTTGATGCTCCGCATTCTGAAGACTTTGAGGTTCCTTGGCAGGCTCAGGATAGATGGCTTCAATAGACATATCCACATCAGGTAGAAAGATCCGATGATTGTGAGCAGATGGCTGATATGAGATAGCGGAGTGAAGTTTGATCAGCCGCATTACCCATGGGGCGTAGAACTTCAAGCCAAAAGGATCAGAGCCTGATGCAGCAAGTTGGCGAATGAAGAAGTCCTGTGCATTGAAGCATTTGCCATGAAGAATATAGAAGACCAAAGTCTTCATTGCACCTTCCAGCTTGGCATGTGGAGAGTGTCCTTTGATGGGCCAGAGAGTTCGCCTTATGATGTGATAAATAGTCCTTGGCAGATACTCTAGATCTTCAACAAAGAACTCTTTGGGATATGCAGCATCTTGGGGCAATGGCTTCATCATACTGAGCATCTGACTCATGTTAGGTTCAGGATTCTGAAAGATGCTCTCCACAGCTTCACTGTGAAGTTGACAGCCAGATTCGTAGAGATCGCCAGGAGTGGGTAGACCAGTGAGCTCAATGATGTCAAAGGCTTTGGCTTCGTGATGAACGTTTCCTGTCATCCACTCCAGGACCCAAGTCTTCGGATCTCTGTTGTACCCGCGGATGTGAAGTGTGGCATAGAATTGGAGCAGCAACTCTTCATTCCAATGCTCTTGATCGGTGATGAATGGCAGCAATCCAACCTCTTTGAAGCAATCCAGAGCTTCTTCCAGACAGGGCAGACCAGTTATTGCTTCAATGTCAAGACACTTGTGTGGGAAGATGCAACCTTGATTGTATAGAATGCAGGAGTAATATCTTCGCTGCGGATAGCTCCAGAACCGATTAGATGATATTCTTTCCCTTGAGTAGGGGTTCCTGGAGCTATTGAAGAATCTGTTGTCTGCTCTGAAGCCATTGACACTGAAGGATCTAGGTGCTGATGCAGGACCTGGAAACCTGGGCAATCTTGGGATTGGCTTCTGTACCTAAGGCCTGTGCTCAACATGATAGTCGAACTGAGGACCAGCAGCAGGCGCAGGAACAGAAGTAGTGGGATCAGTGGCTTCGCTGAATTCTGGTGCTTGGGTTGGTGAAGGCTCCACATTAGCTTCAGCCATGACAGCGCCAGTTGCTTCATTTGTGTTGGTGGTGGCATCCTCAAGATTTTCAACCTCCACTTGACGAGTTGGAGGGTCGGTCACGGTCACGTTCTCCTCGAGAACAGCTTCTTGGTGGGACGGGGGAGTAGTAGCTTTTGGTGCTTATTCTTCATCGGCTGATGCAGCCGGAATGTCTTCAGCAGCTTTAGCTTCAGACTCAGAGACTGGAGGCCTTGGTCCTTTGCAAAGCCTGCGCAACGCTGGCGACGCCTGTGGAGTTGGAGTTGGCTGGGCCTCAAAGTCTTCTTCCTCTTGTGGGCGATCAGCCCATGATGCATCCTGAGCAATTGGCGTCAGAGGACGACCAATGCTGATGAGTTCGCTGTGTGTTAGCACAGGCGATGATACCTATTGGTGCTCGAGCTGAGGAAGGACTGCATCATCTTCAACATGGTCATGGTGACCAATGTCTTCAGCAGCGATGGGATCACCTGCTGGAAAGTCTTCAGCTTCATGAGCCTCTGTGAAAGCAAGCTCATGGACAGTCAGTTGACGTTCTTGCGGTTCAGCGTCAGGGTGAACCATGGAGATGGGTTCAACAATCAAGGGCTCTGTGGGAGCAGCCCGTTCCTTCTTGGTCTTCCTCTTCTTCTTGGAGGGGCAGTAGCAGAGGCTTCAGGATGTTTCCTCTTCCTGGCTTCAGCCTCAGCAGTCCTCGTCTTCTTCAGCTCTGAAGCGGTTGACCGGGCCTTTGGCTTCGAGCCAGTCATGCTAGTTGGGAAGACAATGGGATCTGCTTCCTGCCTTGGTGCGTTGGGTTTGGCCACAATGGGCTTCTTCTTCTGCTTAGCAGCCATCCTGGGATCAATGCCCGGACGCCCAAGGGCCTTGCGCTTCTCAGCCTCGTTGTAGCCTTGCACACACTTGTCAGCCAGGCTCTTCATGCGCTCCCGAGAACCCTGAGCTTCTGCGAGTTTCTTCAGAAAGGCTTCTTTGACCTCGTGCAGCATAATCTTGAAGTTTTTCACCTCTTGCACGCTGAGCTTGGCCATCTGCTTCTTGAACTGAGGCTTTTCATAGTCAATCTTTTGCTTCAGTTTGACGATGCGCTGAGCGAGAGCTAGCTCTGAAGCAATGGCGCCATGGAAGGTGACACTGAGGCCAATGGGTAGTCAGATCAATGGCATCGTTGCGCAGAATGGCAGCAGCTGTCAGCTCTTGGCCGGTGTGTGGCAGAGGCATCTTGACCTTCTGGGGCTTGGAGATGCGTGACAAATCTTCAGACTGCACACTGTCTTCAGGAGGTGCAGTTGCCAATGGCTTCGCTCGTGAGATTTTTGGTACAGAGGCAGGCTTGGAAGCTTTTGGCTGCTTCAGTTTCTTTGGCTTCGGCACTGCAGGCACTTCATCTGAGTCAGCGTCATCTGTAGGCTCATTTACAGCAGTCCCTTGAACCACTATATGGGTGATGAGACCTTCAAGGTTGTAGAAGGGCCCAAGAAGATTGGGTTCAGCTTCGCGAGTTCCATTGGCACGGGGAGCAGAGGGACCAGGGTTGAAGTCTAATCCCAAAGACTTCTTGTTCTGCTTCGCTGAGTTCTTGGCAAACTGGAAGTTGCGCTTGAACAGATTGTCGTCGCGGCACCATAGTAGCAACGATGGGTGTGCATCTGCAGGCTGTGGCCCGCGGACCATGCAGGGATAGAAGCCTTGTTCAATGGCTTCTTCTCTAGACCGGGGTTGAAGATTCTTGTATAGGATGTCTCCCCATGGTCTCTTGATGGCATTTTTCTCAGCATATTCTTGGGTCACAAACCGGTATTTGAACCATTGTTCTACCCAATATCTTCAAATCCACTGGATTCGGGTCTTGCACTGATTATAATCCTCTTCAGGATCTGTCTTCTAAAGTTCTGAGAGGTCATCAGACAAATCTCTTGATGTTCCGCCATGACGCTGTCTGCCTCCCTTCCTTGCAGCTTTCTCTGAAGCCATGAATTTTAACCTGAAAGGCTTCAGTATGTTCAAAGGCTTCAAGGGCTTTTGTTTGCTGGACAAACAAGAACTAGCTTCGGGAGAATTTATATGATGCTGTAAGAATTCTGCAAATGAATGTAGACTATGAGAACCAAGGGATTCTCCCACGGACATGTACCTATGACAGCATTAAGGTGCGAGGGAAGGGGAAGAGGTCATATGCATTCTCAGAAGATTTTGAAGATAAATCAGTTTAGAAGACATTGACCTCATCGTGCGAAGACATTCACTCATAGATAAGGAGTTGGTTCCAGATTTGTACGAATCCATGGATCAGTACAAGTGAGGAATCTAACTACTTTGTGAAGTACAAGTGAATATACTAGGCATATTATGAGATGCAGTATGTAAGAGATCCAACTTGTGTGAACAGAAACTGCTTGTGGTAGAAAGTGACGAAGCTATAGGATCAAAGGGGCTGTAAAAAGGAAGTTTTATTTACCACACGAAGAACTGCTAGACGGAGTGGAAGAGGAGGCCGAGCA